>NW_028259192.1:13335833-13638863 GCF_977971745.1 Zootermopsis nevadensis | reverse complement strand
TGTATAATCCTATGGGTCTTGTAGTTGAGAATGGAGATCTTGCAAATAATAATTGTGACGGAGAGGGGAATAATGCCGTGGCAGTAATTCAGCCCCTTCATGAACCAGATGAAATTGTTCCTGCTGATGATGATTTAATTCCATTACTTGCTGCAGCAGAAGACTTTGACAATGATAATGACCTCATATTGCCTGGTGATGAACCATTTCCACATTGGCTTCTGAATTTACTGGGTGTAGCAAATCATGGTGCAGATGACTTACAAAATTACATGATACCACCTATTGATGGTTTCCTTTTGCCAGATGAGGGAGTAGGAGGTATTGATAATGAAGATGATGACAGTGGTGAACCAAGTTCAGTTAGTGAAATGGGTGACATTGAAGGAGGCGGAGATCCAGTCCAGAATGGTTTATAGACCCTAATAATATTTCAAAATTATCAGTACACTGTGAGAAATGTTCCACTGAATTATATAATCTAGATGTTACATTGGGTTCAAAAACAAGACTATTTCAGGGATACAGTCTGGAAATAATGAGCTTGTAATTCATAGAAGTGACACAGTGGTATAGTAAAAGGAGATTTAAATTGTATTTATTGGCCATGTTCTGTATGATTACTGTTATTGAAGACAGACTTCAGAATAGTACATGATAAATAATATAACTTGTATTGAAGGAACAGATTATGTATATATAATGCAAGTACATGTTGTTAAATTTCCTTTTGTAGTTGATTGTTCATACTAGAGATGAGTTCATTTTGAATCACTGTGATTACAGTAAAAATCATTTGTGCGTAATGGTGATATTAAACAGTGACTTTGATCACTTGTACTATGAAATCACCACTGTGACCAGGTCTAAAGCATCAATTTTGGAATTTGGATTGGGGGGAATCACCATTATGATTGCATCCAAACTTTTGATAAAGTAAAGGAAGTGAGAGAAGTTATCTCCTTGGAGGTACCTCCCCAGGCCATTCTTGGAACAACAGGTCTTTTGTCAAATAGCAATTTACATCAAGAATTAACCTAAATTATTAGTATATTGACAGATGAAAGAAACAGTTTTGTTCTCAATTACAGTTTAAAACATTACAGAATGCTTTCATAAAAAAATTGGAGGCTTTCATATGTGAAGAAATTTTATAATGTCCTTAAAGAATAAAATGGTTAAAAACTGTTTGATGTAAAAAAGTACGGTTTTGGACAAAATATTTGCATCTTTTAGACACAGTCATAATGGTGATCTGTCAAAACAAAACAGGTCATTAAAGTGATCTAATGTTTCCTCTAACAAGAAAACAATGCTGCTTGAAACCCAGGCTTACAGATGCTGTCATAATTGGGTTTTAATTTGGAGTGGAGGAACAATCCAGTTCATGATTCTGGATCAGGATTGATTCAGGTGTGTAAGGATGGATGCGGGACCAACCTTGATCATCAAGTGGCAATTTTGGTCAGGTTATAAAATAACAGGTTTACAAGGAAAGAGCAAATACATTGACAATCTTAGATCCAGATCAACTTATTCACTAGAAAAACCTCATCTTTGTGATCCGTAAAAGAGAAGGTACCCTATTATATACTGCGTAGATTTGCTGCTAGCATCTTGAGATGATGAATTAATTAATTAATGTATTTGTTTATTTTTTGTATAATTTATTTATACATATTTTTATAATGTAACTTCTAACCAAGTTCATAAGTTTGTGAGAATACATACTCTTAGATTTTGATATATAAGACGTGTTTTATATTTAAAAAGTTCTGAAAATAGTAATACTTTAGATTGTAATTTTTCAAATTCTTGAAAGTAACAAAAATTAAAATCCACAAAAATAAGACAGGAATTCCATCTCTAGTTAAACTAAAGTGAGAAAGTGTGTATAGGGCACAACTCTTTCCTCCCACATTTTCAATCATTTCTAAAGAGTTTCAAGTACATTATTTAATTGAGTGTACACACAAAAATGGTTGTGACAGTTTTAATGACATGTTATTAAAATTCATGCATTGGTGTAATATAGACCAAAAAGTAGGAATTAGTCTTTATTATGTAAGTGCCAAGAGATTTATCACAAGGGATAAGACTGAAACTGCATATCACTCTTAAATTTGCTCTGGCATGTTAAGTGGTATCTTCTGTTGCATGGAAATTGCCCCTTTTGAAACTGATACATATCCTAGGAATGGATATTGTTAGCCACAGCAGAAAAGGCCGTTGGAGTGTTTAATATTTTTGTGTTCAATTATGGAAGCAGTAACTTCCATCTTGAAATGTTATGACAACTGTATTCAGTACCTGTGATGTTACTTTTACTGTTTTATGAGAGCTCATTGCCCTTTGCTACCACAAATTATTTCTTTTTTCATGTTTGCATTTTCATCATTAGCCATTATAGTATGTTGTGAGATACCCATATTAACGCGTGCGTGGATTGTCATATCCTCTCACATTATTTTACGAAAAATAAATATCTGCATCATTGCAACATTCTTTTAATTTTAAATCGAACATATATTTCACTTCTGGTAAAAGTATCTTCATTTAATGATTAATCACAGAAAGTGCTCTGAGTAAGAAAAGTCACATTGCCTCAGGAACATGTAAGTCGTGCTTAGGCATAATCCAGATCCCCCTCTCCCTTATTTTCATTGTACTCCTACATTGTGACATGCAGTTTTTTATTATTATTGTTTTGAATCTGGGGGGTCCTCCTCCTAGAGTGTAACATACTTTGAAGCACTACAAAACATATCAGCTGACAAGTGGTTGGTTTTAAAAATTATCAAAAATTAAAACAAGATAAAAACAAATTAATTTTAATTTCATATAGTGAAGCATCATAATTTGTACTCTTCCAGCAAATACTACGGTGATCAAATGAAACACGGTGAGATGGATAGGGCATGTATTGCTCATGGGAGATATGTGAAGTGAGTAGGAAAACCTAAAGGGAAGAGACCATTTGGAAGCCCTAATCTTTGATGGGTAGATAATATTAACATGGACCTTAAAGAAACAGAACATGAGAGTGGATTGGATTTATCTGGCATAGAAAAGGTTCTAGTTTTGTGAGATAGTGAACACAATAATGAAAGGAAAACTGAATTTAACTAGCTGAGCAAGCATCTCAAGAATGACTACTCTATGTAGTTTATTGTTGTTTACGTTGTATGTTCAGTATATTGAAAGGTGCAAGAGGTTTTGCTATTGAGGTTCATTTGCATTCCTCATTTTATATAGGTGTTTGAAAAATGGGCTCTGAAAATGTGAACTAACCACAACAGGGATTTTGTGGTCTCTCAGCAGCTCCAGAAAACCCTACATGATTCACTTTTCATGCCTGAAAATCCTGAAACTTCCACATTAAGAACATTTTGTGTTTTTGTTCTTTTTTGGGGGGGCATGTCATTCATCTGATAATTTCTCTTTCTTGTAAGAGAATCTGCCTGTTATTGTTGCTGCTGTTTTTATTTTCATTCTTCTTGCTCATAACTGGTGATGGTTACAGTTTTGGTTTTCACCACCAATAATTTGGTAACTCCCTCAAAAGAAACATGATAACAGTCAGTAGACTGAAGGTGTTGTTTGTGTGTGGTTCCTCACTGATTTTCTTTCCATAAAAGATCCTGTAAATTCATGGACAACATTGCTATTGAAAGCACAACATGGCAGAACCCACTTTGATGTTAGTTTCAGTTACTGTTGTTTCTCTACTGCTATTCTTCTATACCTTGCTGCTGAGCTGATGATTTTTGTGGTTTATCTTCTAACACTCTCTCCTTCATCCTCCGAATAAGCACCACTGTCACTTTCCAAAAATATTTAATTTTCTTCAAGAGATCCTTGCTTAAAGCCATGATGGAAAGTGACTGACACACACTGAGAAAGGTGTTTTGTATTGCAGCAACCCATGGATGAGTAACAGTCTGCATTGTCGCCCTCTTAGAGCATGAAATATAAGCCGCCAATATTATCATATTGCCTTTTAAGATTCATAACTGAAGTATGCTGTGTTAGTATGATTCCATTAACAGTTTGAAACTCAGAGTACATTGTTAAATAATATTAAACAAGCTGACTCACACCAGGAATAGGAAGAGATAATGAAGATTTAAAAGAAAGGGTCATTAAGCTTTTCATGAAAAAGTTTATCAGGTCTCATTGTTAGTGAGTCAACAGCATCAGTGGTTCTTGGATTTCCATTCATCTGACCACATCTTGGCAGACTATTATTTTCTTTCAGTGTAATACATGCTTCTGAATTTGTAGCTGTAATACTGCATTAAACCGCTTGAATGAAGTCCTTTGTCAGTTTTCAAGAATATACCTGAGTATGGCACACCACTTTGAAGACTTATGAACTTGTAACAAGATGTTGATCATAATAAATGTTTGCAGATTTGAACAAAACCTGAATACCTGCACTTGAAACTAAATTACTAAAAAAATATCTTGTCTGAAGAAGTTAATAACTAAAAATACCAGATACATAATTTAATTCTAACTGCAGTGATAACAAAGATGTTACATGCTAGTTTATTATAAAATCCTTTGAATATCAGTGTGAATACGCGTGCACAAGTTTTAATATTTTGCTCTACTCGCAGTTTAAACAATATTACAAGTGTTACTTTATTAGTAATTTTTCTGTATATTATTGCACATACTTTTTTAAATTTAATGATTCATAGTAACATTTGAACTGGAACTTAAATAATTATAGTAACTGTAGTGAAATTAAATGCTTCAAGGCCACGGAATAAGTCCACACACCCCTTAACATATGACTATGTCTACATCACTGCCAGCTTTCTTGTGTTGCAAGTTCTGAGCTGTCTGCCCTCATTTGCAAGCAGTCACATAATTATGCATGGCATTGTTGTACTGTTATTTTTAATTTGGTAATCATTTATCACAGGTTCATAATATATATTACAGTTTGTGTCGTACGTTAAATTGTTGAATCTGATGTAATATAGAAGATCAGTCTGAAATGTTCTCATCTGTTACAGTACCAGTGAAGCACGGATGACAGAAAAATTTGGCATGAATATTTTTGATAATGTAATAACAGTGGCAATACTGAATATAAAATGTAACATCACATCAAATGGCTAAATAAGAAACCGACCATCGCTAACCTTGGTAATAAGAAGTATGGACCTTAAAACAAATTAAGTTCAATGAAATGTTCGTACTGTTATACTCATAATATTAAGATAAAAAATTTTAAACCCAAAAAATGTACGTAGAAGTTAATTTAGCTGCCTAAGTAAAGTGGTTCTTAATTCAAGAAACCCTATCAAAGAATTCATAAGCATACACAGAAGTCCAGGTATACACTTCATGTCAATTATATTTAATGAATGGCAGTACTAAGAAGGGTGATGTACGTGAAGTTCTGTTCTGAACGTATCACACAGTTCTAAATATTATATGAAACTTGCACATGATAACAACGCAAGGACATAAAGTTGCAACATCTGACTAAGAATTCAAAAGACATGTATAAAGGTTGGATTTAACATGTAAAGTTCTTATTGTTACACTTTAAAAAAATTGGCTTTCCATTATGAATCGTATTATTGCATGATGCAAACTTTATATTAATTATATTTTATATCTCAATCCCGGTTTATACAAAACAGCCTTATTCTGAATGCTGGAGAGAATAACATTAATTCAAGTTACTTAATTATTGGAATTTCATTAGCATGTGTTGTAATAAACATTTCAAGCCTAGAAATTCAGGTTCTTCAATTCTGTCAGTTTAGTGATATGAATATCTGACTGTATTTTGTATTTCTCAAAACTGTATCTTTAAATGGTAGTATGTTATCTGTCTGGGATAAAACATACAAAATAACTGCATACATAAGTTTATTGATTCATTCTTTATTAGCCACAACCAGCTGTCTTAAAATTTTGAGATCGGACAGTCTGGATTATGCAAACACAAAGTATCAAAAGAGAAATGTGTAACTCCCTTCAGATTTGCACCTACAGACGCTATATTCATTATCAATAGGAAATAGGTTTTCATATGTAATGAAGCAGTTCCTGATGCAATGTGCATAGTTCCTTGCTCATAATAAAGGAACTGTGATCAGTCTTACAAGTAATATTTATTTAAGAAGCAAATTAAATTATTGGACAATACCATAAAAAGTTTGGTTCTGGAAGATATAGTATAATTTTACATCTAATATATTTATATCTTGTTTCTATTGAATAAAGGAACACACTGATTGAAGAACACGTATAATTTACAACTGCAGCTTGAAACCAACCTGATTGATCCATTTAGATGGCTACAGAAACTGCATTTCAATGGACTGAACAGTTTTCTCCAATCATTTTTGTACACTGTTTAAAGTTTTTTCATAGTGTTATTTTGAAGCTCTGTTTCAAAATATTCTCTAGATTGTAAAGTTGTGTTACATTTAGATTCTTAACCGCATTCATTACAAAAATTACAATTTCATTGCATAATTTATATAAGCATATATCTGCATCTCTCCTTTAACTCTACAGTGTATATTTTTGTATATATTATTTTGCTTTCTCTTAAATACATGTCATACGTATCTACTATTTCAAATTCAGATATCTTAAAATTAAATTATGCTAGAATATACAGTACATTATTTTAGATGGATAAGTACAGCATATCCAACATAAACACAGCCAAAGGTCCTTGTTGCTTGTGGTCTTCTACACAACAGATGAAAGTGTTAATTTGTCTGAAATATACAAGACTTACATGCTGTCACAACTGAGAAGACCGTAATCAACATCAGGTCTCAGAAATGTGTTTTTAATAATGAATCAAAAGACAGTTACTGTCATCCAAACAAAATTAAGAATCCAACATGCACATCATATTTAAAAGCACTTAACTTACATGTGGTTTGTATATCTTAATGTTCCTATCAGTATTTAATAGTTGAACATTATTTTGTGTTACTTTGGTGTGTTAAATACAGATTTTCACTTTTTATGCAGAACATATATTCTGGTTTTCAATTTTCAGAACAACGGGCATCCTTTATGGTAACTTGGCTATGGGTTGACATGTATTTTTATCTGCTTCGCAGCGTCGTCCAAATGAAAAAACCATCTAACAATTCTTACTGCATAAAGTATAACCAGAAAATTCTTATTGATGCACAAGAGATATTTTCAAAAACTGTCCCAGTCTTTTGAATGCACTAAGTGCCACTGTGTATTTAGTACTTAAGCTTAATTTTTCATGAAGAACCACAAAATATGTACAGAAGAAGATGAGGTGGAAATAACAGCCACAAAAATCCACATTAGATTTTTGAACTCATTACATGATGTTACAACATCAGGCATATGACTGGTCGAGTGACAATGCTAGCTTGTTTCCCTTGTCCACCCAGTTTCTTAAACGACCTCTCAGCTCTTCCAGGGATTTAGACTTAGCTTTATTAATCCGTTTGTACTTGACATCCTTCGGTTTGGTGACTGACCTATGGTTACTCATCACTCGATTGTAAGTTGTTACTTGATTCTGTTGTGGTTCCTCCGAGTGCCTTTGCCTATGTGGTGTCTCGTTGAGCCTCTCAAAGCTCCCATACAGCCCCTGTAGCCTCCCACTCTTCCCCCAGCTCCCCCTGTAATGTTGTATAGGTTCCTCAGAAGAAGTGCCATTCTCACAGGGCAAATCAGTCTTGATCCCTGCAGTGGTAGTTTGAGGTGTGACGTCTTCTCCATCTTCCTCAACACTGTAAACTGTCTCTAATATTTCTGGGCGTCTGAGGAAACCATTTGAACGACGTAGAGACAAGTATTTATTCCCTGGCTCGACAGCATCCGACACACTACGCACAACTGTGACGCCATCGATTCCAGGACGAAAACGGGGCAACACGCTCATGACATCTTGGTCATTGCCGATATTATCCTCCATGATAACTGCACTGTCACTGTCATTGAGTGAGTCAAGATTAGTCTCTCCAGTTGGAGAATCAAACTGTTGCAGGTCTAGATTCGATGTGTCAAGTCCTGCATCTAATAGTCGCTGCTGCAGTAACTGGATAGCACGTTGCTGACACAAAATAACATTTTCTCTCTGTGTTAACAGGACGCTGATATCCTTCTGCTTCCGACATAATCGAGATTCAAACAGAATCAGTTCTGCTGATAGAGTTTTTAGTTGCTCTGCCCTTTCTTTGTTCAGTCTTGCTACTAATTCCTCCTGTAACAAGATTAACAGAAAATTTAACAGCAATGTTTCCACTGTCCTTTTGAATATATTTAATATAATATAATTATTCCATCAGCAGTTTACCACAATTTCATCTTATATACTGTACTGTAGACATGTTTCTGTTCCATAGAACTATCCTTGGTTCGTGCTGCGATATAGTCAACCAAAATTGTTAAATTTACTTCATCTACTTTCTCATATTAAATTTAACAAGTAGTAAAGAAAAACTCTGGTGAAGCGCTGATAGATATTATATTACAATGAGAAAGAAAGTTTCTATGAAGAAGGAAACAACTTGTACTATGTTAAACTTTATTTTATGGGAACAGGTGATTTGAATGCCCTGAACTAAGGGGCTGCTGGTCAGGCTTTAACTATGGGGTTTAATGGTTACTGTGATGCATGACCAGCTGGACTGCATGTAAGAGGTGATACATGTTTGATAAAGGCCTCCATAATAACACAGTTGAAGAGAATGATCAAAATTCTGCAGCCACATCTCACATTAAAAAAAATATATATAAAATGTCCCATCTGACATTTTTATGATTTAGTTAGTCTAATAGACATTGTGGACAGTTAAATTGGGAGAAATATTTTGCATTAACTTATGGAAGCCTTCTTGTCTCACATGAGTGATATCCCATCTCACAATGGTGAGTTCTGACCCCCAATAAAGTACATTCATTGTCAATACTCTTCTATTGCTGTGCCATAGTTCAGGCAGTTAGAAGCTGGCTTCTCAATGCAGAGACCCAGGTTCAATTACAGAAATAATCATGTGGTACATTTTATGGATGAAGAGGCACTGGAGTAGATTTTTATCCATCAACACCCCACACCCATCTATCACCAGCTAACCCTGAAATGTGCATCAGGCTTAACCAGCCAGTATATTCTCATAACCACAGTTTTAGTTGGGACTCCACTCGGGACCTGCAGCTTTGCTGTCTCAGAATAAAGAAGTTAAATGACCCTTCTAGTTTCCAGTGTTTGTTAGATAATGTTCCAGTATCTGTAAATTCACAGAACTGATAAGTTCAGCAATTTCATTACCAGAAACATTCTTGACTCTCGGTTCTCACCCGAAGTTAAACATTCTAGACAAACCTTCATATTTGGAGCTCCCATTTCAATTCACATTAATTTTCTATTTCAGCAAGATTAATTCAATAATATATGAACACTAAAACCTAACTATTTATTAGTAATTTTTTTTAGTAATAAATATAGAAAAGGTTACTTTAATTTAAAAAGGTGACTACATTCTGACAATGCTCAGTATACTCATAGGCCTGTAAATAAAGTCTGGTTATTAATTTTATCTATCAGTATTAATGGGTTTGAATTATTTCTGTGAATTATATATTTCTCTAATGAATAGTATACCTGGGCCTTGACTCTTCGCCGCCACGCTAGAAGTTGGTGACTTTGTGCTCGATATCTCTCACGAAGACTTTTGATGATTTTCCGCGCCTCTTCCAAATTTTCTATTTGATCCTCCATATTTTCACCATCACAGTCACTGAAACAAAAATTTAACAAATACTGTACATTACCTGCTAGTTACTCCCAATTTGTTTCATCTGAAGAATCATGCCTGAGGTAATCATCCTGGCCTGAAAATATGGTAATATATTCTTACACGCATTTGCCATCTTAAGTTGTTAGCTTCACCATTGGTCTGTATATCCACATGCAACTCAACTGCAGATCAGATTTTCATTAACTCTGATATTGGTGTGTTTTACTAAAATTTGACGCACTTTACATGAAGACATAAATGCATTTTTCCATATAAAATTGATGACGGGTTATCCTAAGGAGTTACACAACCACGTGGAGGAATCCTCGATGACACCCAGCCAGATACCTCGCCCATGCAGAGCTCAGCGTTTGTGAGCAAGCCGGAATTGTTATGCTATGCACACAATTCCTATTTTATTTGTTTTTATGGCATGACTAAGTAATAAATTACAATCGTATCTCTTGTAAAGCATGTATCCTACTAGTAGGAACCTGGTACAGTCCTCTTGACCTGCCATCTTGATTATAAAATCGTGGATGAAGGCAGGTATCAGTGTTAATATAGAAAATAACCTACAGAGCGAAGAGTAAGAAGAAAACCACTAGAGACTGAAACGTGCATTTATTTGCCTATACAAAAACAGGCTAATGAGCATGCGCGTTAGGTAGCAGCAGAGCAGTATATTCATTTATCGAAAATGTCATTACCGATGCAGGCACCTTGCAAACGCCTAGTGCCGTTTGAATGCGGTTAGGAATACTACTGACTAGAAAGGTTTCAGTCCCTAAACATAAGCTGGTGGAGACTTTTGTCCGAATAATTTAAAGCAAGCACGACTCCGATGTACTTACGGATGCGTAGGTCTATGTCGAAGACAAAAACATGGCATAAACGATTCCAAATAATAAATATCCTAACTGGCACGAACATAACCTAACACGGGAAAGGCGTAGTCCAAATGAATGAAAAGACACAATCGAATAAGACAATTTGTTTTCAAGCCACAGTTCATCAAAACAAGCTCATTTATTCAAAATCCAGTAACATATGCTATCCTAATGGTAACAGAGCACAAATACGACATAAGATAAAAAGCGGGAACTGGGAAATTGAACCAAATTCTCGTTTACGAATTTCTTTTGTCTTGCATAATTAAAATACACACATGAAAAGTAGTCCGAATTATAGAGAATCCGAATTAATGAGGTTTTACTGCAATCCAAATGCATAACTATATCAGGTAGCGAACCTGCAGTTGTCCCAGCGGCCGAAGACTTTCTTACAAACTCTAAAGTATCTCTTGTCTTGTCTTGTCCCTCCGAAACAATGGTAATAACCTATAATACGACACGGCGTCAAAACCCAGAACAACAATTTAAACTTAACATACTATAAAAATAAAAATAGGTTCAGCCCGAACCCATGCGATTCCAGCATAACGTAATGTAACCTAACCTAACAAAGCACCCAGAACAATTCACGTAATATAATTGAACCTCACATACAAAAATTCTAGCAAAATAAAAAATGCTACATGCACACAGAAGGGGTAATGCACGAGTGTCAGCCGTGGAACATGGATGGACTCACTAGCAGACGACGCCATTACAGACGCCGATGCATCGAAAGCGCTGAATTCATTCTTGAATTCTTAAGAATACGTCGGAGATCTCTCATCCATTTCGGACACAAAACCAATGTCGGCGACATACTGACACACAGTTGTCCAAGTCGTCTTTCTTGGCAGGTCTGAAGCCAACAGCTGGAAGAAGCGCATGCAACTATGACAACAGCCACCTAACAGAACCAGAAAATATGTACCATCTTAGCCCACCCTGGACATTCAGTGGCGAAGCAGCAATGACCTCAACTGCTTAAACATTCAAGACCAAAAGAATAAGAAGTAAACGGCAAGGATATGATTGGGAGAGAATACGAAGGAATATTTCTTCAATGTCTTCTAAAAATTATAAAATCAGAACAAATAATTATTGACACGTTAGTATCTACGTTTAACGCATTTATTTATTTATTTATTTGGGTTCTTGCGTTATGCCTTTTCCTGAAATAAAATCTTAAATTGCACAATTGAATTATGTACAATTTTCAGTTTAAAATATTTAGTTTAGGAGTATTTGAAGTTGCTTCACCACTATATTTCAACGATGACTATGGAAGTGCCGTGTAATGCATTCTGATGTTACTCCATTTACAGTATCAAGGTAAGAAATCTCTCCACAAAAAACAAATATGAATGTATGCACAAGAAGTTCCTGTGTACGCTGACTTTTCCTTGGAATGCAGAACCCTGCCATGAACTACTGACCCACAAGTCACCTACTGGAAGATTCAGTAGCCTTATTGCGCATTCTTGCTTTGGTTACATCTCCGTTTCACCTGTTTCCACGGCGCTGGAGTGCTCTGCAGTGTCATCCCGAACAACGGAATACAAAGCAGGGTAACACGAATAACAAATAGCTACGCTCGTGAGGAGGAAGTTCGAGTTAATATTTTACTGGCTTGATTCCAAGTAATTTCCAACACGTGAATTAGGTTGGTTGAATTGAAAACGGGTTTTCGTGCTGGGAACATTTCAACCATTAGGTCTAACTAACTAACTAGATAGCTTACTGAACCCGAAGGTTCATCACCGAATTAACTAAAGCCCTCCACCGGACCCTGTCCTGGGCCAACGAAATCCAGTCTCCTTCAACTCCTATCTCCCATAGATCCCGCCTGAGATTATCCTCCCATCTACGTCTAGGTCTCCCCAGCGTTCTCTTCCCTTCAGGTTTCCCAACCAGTACCCGGTGCACACCTCTTGTCCCATCCATGCGCGCTACATGTCCAGCCCATCTCATTCTTCTCGACTTAATCACCCTGACAATACTGGGGGAGGAGTACAGATTTTTAAGATCATCATTATGCAGTTTTCTCCACGCCCCATCCTCTTCCCTCTTAGGCCCAAATATCCTCCTCAACACCTGATTCTCAAACACCTGCAATCTGTGTTCCTCCCTCTGAGTGAGTGACCATGTTTCGCACCCATACAAAACAACAGGCAAGATTATTGTTTTGTATGTTTGAATCTTTAGGTTCT
This sequence comes from Zootermopsis nevadensis, assembly GCF_977971745.1. NCBI lineage: Eukaryota > Metazoa > Arthropoda > Insecta > Blattodea > Termopsidae > Zootermopsis > Zootermopsis nevadensis. The sequence continues at coordinate 13,625,984 of NW_028259192.1, read as the reverse complement.
TAGAAATCAGACAGGAAGACAAAATATTTTGAACTGAGAAGTAGCAAGCATTTCCAGAATTTAATCTCCTCCTAACTTCCTCATGAGTGTCATTTTAATTTGTTATTGTTATTCCCAGATATTTGAACTTTGTAACCCTTTGAAAGGACTTATTAGCCACCCTAAGATAATTTTGCCCGCCTGTCTTCTGATGACGAGATACTAACATGTACTTAGTTTTTTTCTGAATTTACTTGTAGCCCCACCTGTCTACTAGCCTCTAGTAAAACGTCTGCGTTCCTCTTTATTGTATTCATATCGTCCCCCAATAAATTAACATCAGCATATGTCAATAGCTGATGTGTCCCATTCAATTGCAAACAATCCTGCCTATCCTGGACTTTCCTGATAGCATATTCTAGCGCAAAGTTAAAGAGCAAGGGAGACAAAGCATCTACCCTACAAAATGTTTAGATATCTTCCCAATAAAGACGGTTAATGAAGACATATTTGAGTAACGCCCAATAAAAATATCTCTGCTTAATTCGCCGGTGTCACCGTAAAGGGGTGTCAGTCCTAATAGTTCAGGAAGCAAAGAATAATTTTTGAAAAGAAAGCGTCTTCTGAGATACTGAGTCTTTTTCACAACTGACCCTAATATTTTTGACCGACATGTTATTTATAGAAATTCATACACCAAAAAGTAACAGACAAAAGGTAATAAAGTACTTCCTCTGCGAAAGGTCATAGCGATGTTTCCATAGTTATGATTAGAGGTCTAAGTTTCATTGTTTAAAACTGACGAGTAACATTTAATGTCCATATTAAAAATTATCTCATTAGCAGCCTTTCTCTTTAGCGTAACAGGGAATTAGTGTTACCTATACGATTCGGTATTGTAGCTCGGTTATTATTAAGCAGAACGATTATATACCATTCACATGCGTAGACCACCAGATTGGGAAGGATACGCCTAATCCAAAATTTAAGTGATCTAATTTTGCTAGTTTCCGTAGCCACTCCGCAAATCAATTATTTCCGTAAGAATTATATACTCTAATAATAAATCATACTTCGTCATGCTAATGTGAAAGTATGAATATTATAAATTAAAAATTTCTTGTATCTAAAATTGTAGTCGTGCGTACCTACCCTATTATATTAAATAGGCGAATTAGAATTGGAAAGTACAAATTATTAAGATCTTACTTTCCAATAACGAACTGAAATATTACATTAGTTTTTGCAGTACATATTTTCCTACTAATAAGATTATCAATGTAACGATTCTAAATATGATAAAATACCAGCTGAATCGATTATTCTTCTCCCGCTGAGATGATAAAACTGCTTACTTATGATTGCACTCTCATGAACATAAGCCTACATTCCCATTGAAGAAGAAAAGTATTGAATTTGCGAAAGGATATTGCATCACACATATTATTTGCCTCTGTGTAGAGGCCGCTCTAGGCATTGATGGAAAATGAAACAGCGATGGGTATAGGTCGCTCTATGAATTATAAAACAGTGCGGGTATACAGGTATGGTCGCCTAGCAACCAGAACAGAGATGTAAAAATGGAGACAACCGGAGAGATAAAAGATTATTATAGCAGATTCAGTTCCTTAAACCACTGTAAGATATGACTTATTTTCTGCTCAAGTTGGTAAGTCTAAAATTCTTATAACTTGAAAATGGCTGTCTTTTGGGATTTTTGTACCATGTAGTCGAGTAGATACTGCCTTCGTCAGGACGATAATGGAGGCAGCAAGCTTCTCTGAAACGTCAATCGATATCTATAAGACTACATGGTGCAACATCTTAAAAGTTAGCCATCTTCATACACAACGCCGTGAGAACCTCAAATCTCACTCTGATTATACCCATGTGTAAGTAAAGTCGTGTGCGTCGTCTGTATATTACCTTGCAAAGTTTCTTCCGTGGACTTCAGTTTAAAACATAGGAAGATGAAAAATGCGTAATTTTAGTCAGAAACTTTTAAGACACCGCTCTGTGCTCCAGATGCCACGCGGCCTGGTCGGCAGATGCCAACGTTTCGGAGGAACATACTGTCTCCATCTTCAGCCTGACCAGTATATTTAAAGAAACGTGGAGCGGGGCACGGACCGGACTCAACCGTTTCAGGAAAAGGTCCGGTGGTGGGCTCTTGCGAACACGGTAAAGAACTTCCCGGTTTCACTGAAGACGGGAATTTTCTTGACGAGCTCACAAATCAAAACGGATTCTGCTCTGTGGAGTTCCGTGAGACATACATTATGTGACGATGCTGGATAAACTGCTCAGCGTCGTAAGGTAACTGACAGAATGGTTATGGCGACAAATCAAATTTTTATGGCATATAAAGCAGCAGGAACTTGAACATTTATCAGTTCATTTTTAGAGCTAAATGTATGGAATATGGAGTGGATATGTTTAAAAATCTGCCTGCAGTTAGGAAGGCTCCTTTATTATACGTTTCTGGAAATAAGGGGGACTTCTGTTGTTGACTGCTGTTACCTTAATATGCTTTTGCACAAAGCGACGTAAAGAGGATTTCGTTGTAACTCAATGTAAGAGGAACACCAAAATACAAGTGAAGACTGCTATGTAAAACAGCTGTAACAGACACAAAACTTTGGTGACCAATTAAATTCAGACACCGGAAACAAATTCAACGTGTACAGAAACATGCAATTAAACCGAAACGTGAGAACGAATATGACAATGATCAAATTTAACAATTACAATTACATACACAAATGCTAATAAAACAGCTATTCTGAAACACAAATGTAAAAATGTGTTCAAATGTTGAGGCCGTCAGCTACTCTTTAACTCTTCGAAAACGAAGGAATGAGGGAAAAGATAAAGTGTGGGGAGGGGGACATACATCTACGGCTATGAAGGTCCTTGGGCAGTGTCCACTCATCCTTCTACTAAAGGTAGGTTTGGTACTGTTAAGGCGTTTGGAACGCACCGGACACTTTGACCCACGAGAAAGAGCCTCCCCCCCGTTATCCTCGCCCAGTGGGACAAGCGTTGATGGTGTACAGCAGGAACGGAAGTGCTCAGAAAAATTACTGCATGGCAGATTGGTTCATAGAGCCAGTCTTCTTTGGTACATTCACACGGCCAACCCTCGAAGACCAGTTTCGACTCCTCCATACACGAAAATAGTACTAATGTTTCGTGAAGGAAGACGCCAGTCTTTTAACAACGTTTACTCAAACGAACAGTTTTGTCTGCTATTCTGTTTCACAATGTTCGTTACTGGTCCACTGCTTCGTTTGATGTCTCTATATTGTAAACCATTCGTTAACCTTGTAACTGTTTTAGAAGTCTTAGGCCGTGTTTATGTAAAGGCTGAATAATTTGAAACTAGCAAATATTTAGGTACGGAACAGACAAGAATATGTAGGTCCTTCGGAACGAGGCAAGTACTTGATATGCATGAGCTAGTGGGTCGCCGGTGTGCTGCATGCAGTTTCAGATCAGTCGTGACGCGAAACGGGGTCGGCCACAGAGGATGGGTGGGACTAGACGAGGGCCTAGCATACAGGGCATCTCAATCCCTTGAAATATCAACTAAAAGTTACAGTGGAACCACGGTTCCGGAGAATTTGACGTAAATACGTACTTATTCTCATTCCTCAAGAGAGTTTGCTGTTGAGCTAGCAGCAATTCTACATCACTTGACAATTCTATGTCTTCTATCCATTTATTTTCTTCTTCAGTAGTTTGTTGTTTTTGGAAAAATGTATCGTTAATTGTAATCTTGTAATGTTGCATAAATGGAAGTCTAGGAGATATTAATCTTTCGCTTATGCAATCTAGAGGAGGCAAATCAGTGGGTTATGGCGGATACACAAATCCATTACTCCTAGACAATATAGGTATTTGCTAGTTATTTAAAGATAGCCAGCATGTTTTGCATACCTTAAATTGGGATACATTTTCATTTACAAACTCCTTACTCAATATATCTAAATGGCTATCAGTAACTTGTTTCAAATCTTTTTCAAACCATAACCGACCACATACATTGCAAGCGTATCCAAATATATCTTCATCAATGCTTATGAAAATATTCTGTTGCATTGTTATACCTTGGTTGCGCGATTCTTGTAGGAACGCTTGTACTTGCTAATGAAGTGGAAGAATTAACTTGCAATAATTGCTTCTTGCGATTTCTATATTCCCTTTTACGTTCAGCATTTGTTTTTGGTATTTTTTGGAAACTTCGGGTTTTTTATTTAATGCTTCTATTTTTTTACGTTTTCTGTACTGTTTCATATATTCTGCGTTATGGAGTCTTTTAGCTTCAATGTCATCCATCTTGTACATAGTATGACGCAACAATAGATTTCTTAATAATTCTTATATAAGATAAGTACTTGTGATATCGTAAAACTTTTTTATTTATTTAGTGTTCTGTCTGACGACAGGTCAATATGAACAGGATCCTTCCATCCTTTTCTCGGACTGGGACCTGTTTATATACGTTCTTGGCAGATGATCCAGAAGTGGTTTGCCATTGCCTTCTTCTGTGTGTGAATGGAGTAATTCTTGGGATGCCACGGAGAAACCGGGGAAGCCCCCGGAAGAATACTCCGTGTTGCCTAGACCACGGCCTTGCCCAACACAAGTTATAAATTCGGGCACCGCCGGGAATCGAACCCGAGACCCCAGGATTACAAGGGCAACTAGCAACTACGATGTAGACAAAACGGAAGTGAACGGGTTCAAACATGTTTCTCTATCGAGACAAAATAGGCAACAGTCTTTAAACGTTTAAAGTAGAGAATAATTCTGAGATCCACCTACCCGGAGGCTGTTTTTCGTGAATAAAAATAGACAAATGTGAAACTAACCGCTTACCTTCATGACATGTTCATGGTAACAGCTACTGTTGAATTTAAACGGCATTATTAACATTTCGTTTACCTTTCATGCCACTCAAGGCTGACATACCAAAACCATATCGCGTATATTTTCCGTCGAGTTGAACAGGTCTGTCTGAAATGTCACAGCAAGCCAACAGGAAGTCATTAATAAATATATCTGCTGCATGTTTTCCTGATTAAGACGTTAAAGCTGTACTGTGTTCCTGCCTATTAATTGTCAACTACACTGCAAATACGTGCATTAATTTCGGAGCAAATCAGTATGAAATTAAAAATCGTAAAATGAATGTTGCTATCTTGTACTTGGTGTGTCTGATTTTACGTGCAGTCAAGATCCTAGACTGACTTCAATAACGAAAAACTAAAAAAAATATTAATCTAATATTTACCAAGGCCCAGTAATGAGAGAATTTGAGTCAAAGAAGCACTTGCCAAATTCCTCACTGACGTTCTTCCATAAACAAAATTAAAAGTATAAGCTGCAAGTAGCAATAAAAGATAAAGTTGTAATTCTTCTTAAGCTCCATCACATAAAACAGACGGGAGATTTAGAGGTAAAATTTCACGTACTTTTAAATTCGCAATTAGGTGAATGTACGTAGACAGTGGCACAGTGCGACCGCTTTACCGCCGTTTAAAGAACTCCACGTACCCATTCGGTAAGACTTGTGTGGTTCTCAGTCTGAACGTAGTGGTAAAAAGACTTTTTTTTCCTCTGTTGAAAAACGAACCTTGTATAACCTTCAGCCAATTACGAATCCACCCCGACAGCCGTCATTATGACTTTTATTTTCGTCAATATAAGTAACAGGGTCCTTATACTTGTTTTACATAAAATTACGCAAAAATATTCAATACACTAAAAGTATTTGACGAAATTTCATGATATAACGGCAGCTACAGGGTAGGTGGGAAGTAAGTAGACATTGAGAAATGGTTATAACCTCTATATTTTCAATGTATAGCGATTATTTAATGCCTTCTTACTTCCCACCCATCCTGTAGTATGAAGACTGTTCTATAATGTTGCGCCGTGCAGTCTGGTAGATGTTTACCGACGTTTCAGAGATAGTTGCTTCCTTCATAATCAGGAAGATGAACAACTCATTTGGTTTGGTTTAGCCCGAATATGATTTTGAATTTTTTTTAATTGGCTGTAGACCTCGAAGGGTGGCTACATACTGTTGAGTAATTGTGGGGAGGGGGCAGGCAGCAATGCTGCCCTAAATAGTAGCACCTAACCATTGCTTTGTTTGGAGTTACTTGCATCACGCCTTGCTTGCATTGGGCGTTAGTGACAGGTAACGCAACGCACAAGGCCACTGATGCAGTCCATTTCAGCTGCCACTCAACGTCAGGGACATCTTGATCGCTCTCCTTTCGCACTGTTTCTTCTGGAGGCAAAATGTCGGGGTGTGATACATGATTGGTTGATTGACTGATGAATATAAAGTCGACTAAACTGCACTGATTGTTTACGGATTAGGTCGGGCATCTTCGTTCTCGTCCTGAGGACGAGAAGGAAGATGGTTCTCGAAAAGTTGTTTTCTGACACGGCTGGTAGCCCGAGAATAATTCTTTACGCATATAAACACTTGCTCTATAAGAAAATCAAGACATTATGCATGTTGGATAGAAATATCGATAAATTGCCCTGATGACGGAGGCAGTATGACCTCCGAAACGTTGGTAAACATCTACCAGACTACACGGCGCAACAACCCAGAAGACAGAAATCTTCATACTCATCGCCCTGATGACGGAGGCAGTATGACCTCTGAAACGTTGGTTAACATCGACCAGACTACACGGCCTAACAACCCAGAAGACAGAAATCTTCATACTCATCGCCCTGATGATGGAGGCAGTATGACCTCTGAAACGTTGGTTAACATCGACCAGACTACACGGCGTAACAACCCAGAAGACAGAAATCTTCATACTCATCGCCCTGATGATGGAGGCAGTATGACCTCTGAAACGTTGGTGGACATCGACCAGACTACACGGCGTAACAACCCAGAAGACAGAAATCTTCATACTCATCGCCCTGATGATGGAGGCAGTATGACCTCTGAAACGTTGGTGGACATCGACCAGACTACACGGCGTAACAACCCAGAAGACAGAAATCTTCATACTCATCGCCCTGATGATGGAGGCAGTATGACCTCTGAAACGTTGGTTAACATCGACCAGACTACACGGCGTAACAACCCAGAAGACAGAAATCTTCATACTCATCGCCCTGATGATGGAGGCAGTATGACCTCTGAAACGTTGGTGGACATCGACCAGACTACACGGCGTAACAACCCAGAAGACAGAAATCTTCATACTCATCGCCCTGATGATGGAGGCAGTATGACCTCTGAAACGTTGGTTAACATCGACCAGACTACACGGCGTAACAACCCAGAAGACAGAAATCTTCATACTCATCGCCCTGATGATGGAGGCAGTATGACCTCTGAAACGTTGGTTAACATCGACCAGACTACACGGCGTAACAACCCAGAAGACAGAAATCTTCATACTCATCGCCCTGATGATGGAGGCAGTATGACCTCTGAAACGTTGGTGGACATCGACCAGACTACACGGCGTAACAACCCAGAAGACAGAAATCTTCATACTCATCGCCCTGATGATGGAGGCAGTATGACCTCTGAAACGTTGGTGGACATCGACCAGACTACACGGCGTAACAACCCAGAAGACAGAAATCTTCATACTCATCGCCCTGATGATGGAGGCAGTATGACCTCTGAAACGTTGGTGGACATCGACCAGACTACACGGCGTAACAACCCAGAAGACAGAAATCTTCATACTCATCGCCCTGATGATGGAGGCAGTATGACCTCTGAAACGTTGGTTAACATCGACCAGACTACACGGCGTAACAACCCAGAAGACAGAAATCTTCATACTCATCGCCCTGATGATGGAGGCAGTATGACCTCTGAAACGTTGGTTAACATCGACCAGACTACACGGCGTAACAACCCAGAAGACAGAAATCTTCATACTCATCGCCCTGATGATGGAGGCAGTATGACCTCTGAAACGTTGGTGGACATCGACCAGACTACACGGCGTAACAACCCAGAAGACAGAAATCTTCATACTCATCGCCCTGATGATGGAGGCAGTATGACCTCTGAAACGTTGGTTAACATCGACCAGACTACACGGCGTAACAACCCAGAAGACAGAAATCTTCATACTCATCGCCCTGATGATGGAGGCAGTATGACCTCTGAAACGTTGGTTAACATCGACCAGACTACACGGCCTAACAACCCAGAAGACAGAAATCTTCATACTCATCGCCCTGATGATGGAGGCAGTATGACCTCTGAAACGTTGGTTAACATCGACCAGACTACACGGCGTAACAACCCAGAAGACAGAAATCTTCATACTCATCGCCCTGATGATGGAGGCAGTATGACCTCTGAAACGTTGGTGGACATCGACCAGACTACACGGCGTAACAACCCAGAAGACAGAAATCTTCATACTCATCGCCCTGATGATGGAGGCAGTATGACCTCTGAAACGTTGGTGGACATCGACCAGACTACACGGCGTAACAACCCAGAAGACAGAAATCTTCATACTCATCGCCCTGATGATGGAGGCAGTATGACCTCTGAAACGTTGGTACACATCGACCAGACTACACAGCGCAACAACCCAGAAGACAGAAATCTTCATACTCATCGCCCTGATGATGGAGGCAGTATGACCTCTGAAACGTTGGTTAACATCGACCAGATTACACGGTGCAACAACCCAGAAGACAGAAATCTTCATACTCATCGCCCTGATGATGGAGGCAGTATAACCTCTGAAACGTTGGTTAACATCGACCAGATTACACGGTGCAACAACCCAGAAGACAGAAATCTTCATACTCATCGCCCTGATGATGGAGGCAGTATGACCTCTGAAACGTTGGTGGACATCGACCAGACTACACGGCGTAACAACCCAGAAGACAGAAATCTTCATACTCATCGCCCTGATGATGGAGGCAGTATGACCTCTGAAACGTTGGTACACATCGACCAGACTACACAGCGCAACAACCCAGAAGACAGAAATCTTCATACTCATCGCCCTGATGATGGAGGCAGTATGACCTCTGAAACGTTGGTTAACATCGACCAGATTACACGGTGCAACAACCCAGAAGACAGAAATCTTCATACTCATCGCCCTGATGATGGAGGCAGTATAACCTCTGAAACGTTGGTAAACGTCGACCAGACCACACAGCGCAACAACCCAGAAGACAGAAATCTTCATACTCACCGCTGGGAAAACCTCAAATCTTACAACTTTATTCATCTTCGGCCACTTTCTTACATTCCCAAATATTCTCCTATTCAAATTAATTTACATACGTATTTTAAAAATAGACAAAATGATTGTAATTCTAATAAATTAGCTTCTGTCAGTCTTCGATGGGAAACAGACAAAGAGGGTGGTTTTACCTCTAACGGGTGAACGGAAAATGAAGACCAGAACAAAACATAAATGGACAGCCTTGCAGAAGAATATAAGTAGGAAAATGGAGTGCGCATAACTGGATCAAGACGGCGTCTATTTACCTTTTATTCGTAACAGAAGGCTCACAGACAGTCCGAAGCCTTAGAAACGTTGGCTGAAGCCATACAGAACTTTGTCAGCCGGTGTTCCGTAACAGTTTCGAGTTCAAAAACGGGTTCAGTGTATCTAATAATGGGCTTATAATAACATAAAAGTGAGATACTGCAGTGACATCTTGTTCTCAATGTTCTGTTATCTCACCAGCCTGCGTTGCTCATAATCATAAACAGTTCCTGTTTCGAAGTTGAAACTTGTGACACTGAATATCCCTCCCTCACTGTCTTGTTTTTAATTGCGCATTTCAGACCTAAAATAGTTGTTTATAATCTTACTATTCTATATTCTGTCGCTTTTGTCATTATACCGTTAACTGATTTCACGTAACCTAAATGTTCTTTACCGAAATATAAAATATTTTAAATAAATTACACAACATGACGCCCATTCATAATCTTATGTTCATTTTTCAGCTCACAAGATATCCCCTGCTTTTAAGTCACAGGTTTTCGAACTATGATGTATGCCTCGCCAAACTTCCTCATGCGTGCTATCTTCCCCGCTCATCTTTATTTTTTATTTATTTAGTGTTCTGTCTGACGACAGGTCCATATGAACAGGATCCTTCCATCCTTTTCTCGGACTGGGGCCTGTTCATATACGTTCTTGGCAGATGATCCAGAAGTGGTTTGCCATTGCCTTCTTCTGTGTGTATGGAGTATGGAGTAATTGTTGGGATGCCACGGAGAAACAGGGGAAGCCCCCGGAGGAAAACTCCGTGTTGCCTAGACCACGGCCTTGCCCAACACAAGTTATAAATTCGGGCACCGCCGGGAATCGAACCCGAGACCCCAGGATTACAAGGCCAGCGTTCTAACCTCTAGCCTAATAACCTGGTAAATGGTACAAATTATGAAAAACCTTGTTGCGCTGATTTTCTACAGCCACCTGTCATTTCCTTCCGCTTACGTACAAATTATTTCCTCAGCACGCTGTCAAGGATTATCAGTCCCTTAAAGCGAAAGACCAAATTCAATAACCCTGCAAAACAACTGGTGAAATTTAAGTTTTATTCATGTCTTGATATTTTGGTCTTTGGGTTTGCTGACAGGAGACGGGAAGATAAAATTTTTGAAACTGAACGCTAGCAAACAATCCCCGAATTATTACGCTGTTATCTGCTGCATTTTTTATGAACGGTAATAAACAGTACAATAAGCACATAACTTATAAGCTGTACCACAAAGCTAAAGGCGGTCGTTTTAAATGTCTGCATTACACTGGCCAAGTGCCAATGATGACGTATGTAATGGTTTTATTTTGTTAAAAGTCTTCATTTCATTCATTAAATGTGTGTATATATCTTTTTGGGGCATTCTATACACGAACAGAGTCCATGCATGCAATAATCTACAGGCTGTAACTTCATAACAATACAAAACTTTGGTTGCCGGGAGATGTTTACTCTGTTGACATCTGAAGAGGTTGAGAAGCATTGAGAGGGAGTGTGGTTTTCACGATGGAAATAACACATACACACAGCGGCTGACAAATTAGTATCGATCCTGTGTTATGGTGGTTTACGGACTCGCCCCAAGTCCCGGGTCCCGGAGTATTCGTACACTCCAGACCCCGGAGCCTGAATATTTTACAAGATTTCCTTCCTCTTGCTTGAACAGACACGACTTGAAATATGATGTTGCTGAAGCAGAGGATACAAAATGTGCGGTACATGAGGGGTGTCCTGACCCGAGAAATGCTCTTATGGCCGATACATTCAGCGACAAATGATCACCACCCCACAGAGATACATCCATGACAAAATCCTTCTGTCTTCCTCTGCTGCATTTTGCCCTATCTAACAGTTGCAGACACAATGAGAACAATGTACACGACGTTTCGTCCCACGGTCTATACGTTTAATGCATAAACCTATCTACTTCATATTCATATGTGGCGCCACGGTGGTAAATAACATAAAATATGTGTTGTCACATTCTTGCGCGTTCAGAACCTAAATTAAATGGTAAGTGGAATTCAATGTTCTTCCGGGTCTAGCATTAGCGAAGAACACCTTGTGAGCTAGTCCATGTCTGTCTGTCTGTACGTATCTCGTGTTTTCCTAGGAACTAGACAACCCCATGACCCGTGGTCATTGTTGCAACAATGTGAACCGAGATCACCGTTTGCTCGCGCTGTTGCAATAACGACCTTGGATGCAATTGTTATCTCCGATACGATTGTTGAATACGTTGCTGCCTTTGTGGTTGTGATGTGATGTAAAACATACTTTTGCAATTTCTGTGTGCTCTAAAGAGCACGCATTAATAATCTTGTTCAGTGTCTTATTGTGCAATAACATTTACGTGTCAGTTAAGCTGTTGAATTGTCATGTTTTTCTTGTCCTTGGTTTATACAGGACAAACAGCAAGAGAATATGTGGATTTTATGGTGCTGATTGCTGGAGCATAACATTCATTCTGAAGATGGCAACCGCAATGTTTTTCCAAAAGTTTTCAACATTCGAAGCAGTTCATTTCCGAAATCTGAAATTGTTAATTAAAATCCAGTCATTAAAACCAAAAGCAAGAAGATATTTAAGAAACATTTGTCGCATTAGTATCTTGGCCTCTGAAGAGTCATACAAAATATGCGGACTCCTTGAAAATCGCCAGTCACACAAAACTGCCCACTTCAGACCATCTGGAGGAAATAGGCCACCACTCACTAGACCTCGGTGATCATGTAAGAATAATATCAAACCTGATGTTTGAGAAAGGTTGAGGAATGGAGTAACCTGACACAGGACAGGCTCATGGCGAGCTCTTCAGAACATGGTAATGAACCTTCGGTTTCCATAAAATATGGACGATTTCTTGACTAGCTCAATGAGTAGATTCTACCACATTCCACTCTTTCCATAACTGTTCTGTCTTAGACAGGATAGGCGAAGGAACAAGTCTATGGAAAAATCTTACCAGAAGAAGAGATAGGATGGTGGGACACAATCCGAGGCACCCAGGATTTGTTAATTTGGTAATGGAAGGAACAGTTGAAGGGAAGAATTGTAGGGGGAGACAAAGATTGGAATATGTGACGCAGATTTTTGAGGATGTGGGCTGCAAAAAACATGTGGAAATGAAGAGATTGGCGCCAGATAGGCGAAAATGGAGGACCACATCAAACCAGTCGAAAGACTGATGACAAACAAATAAACACTATACTATACTAGCTTCACTGTTATTTTACGATTATACCGTTAAAGTTAAACCTATACCATGAATTATAATGTTTGACTAAAGTGCCACGAATTAAACTTCTGAAAATGAAAGATAATTATGATAATCTGGGTTCTGGGCTTTGGTGCCGTGTAGGCTAGTCGGTAGATGCCACTTCCCAGCATCGTAACTTCAACCCTGAAGATGGAGACAGCATGTTTCTCCGAAACGTTGACAATCACCAACGAGTATTCACGGCTCCAAAATCAAAAACATCATCGTCCTCACCGCCGTGAAAGCCTCGAAATCCTCATATTTGAAAAATGTTCCTCTACCAATAATGTAATGCCTGTGAAAAAGTTTGTACTGATAAGAAAACCAAATGCGGGACACCCCTGATAATCATGTCGCTATCGAAAAATCTAGCAGCAAAACGAGCGGATACGCCGTTTCATCCAAAAGGTTAACGGGCCCGTCAGACACAAATGTAATTTGGTGCAACGTCAGCCACACAATTACGTCACTGATATAAAATCTTACCAAAAGAAATCACTGCATTATGTAGGTTTATGTAAGAAGTCTTACATTCTCCAAAGACGCGGAGCATTTCAGACTAGCACAAAAACTGTAAGAAGTTTTGGAAAGAACTTAGACGATTTCTTTCTTTCTTTCAAAAGATTTGACGTGTGCGGAAATGTTAGTAAAAACTATAAATTAATAAATTGTTAACAAAAAGTTTTGAAAAGAAATCATGTCGCGTCCTTCCCTTAAAGTGTTTCGATATTAATGGTGAGGTTAGCAAGAAACGTAAATTATACAACAAAGTGATTTATGTTTCAAAAAATAGGTTCTTAGGCAACTTAACGAACTTCTGCGTTCTGCAAGCTGCCTGAACAATACCTTTTATTTCTCAGCAGAAACAATACAGAACAGCACATCAAATAGTTCTTAAACATCACCTAACTATCTGGTTTCATCCTCCAAGCAAACACACACTCTCCCCCCCTGCCAAGACTGATCGATTAAAAAAACCTGTTTTTTGTTGGTAGCAAAGAAAACTTGCAAAATCACTTTATGAGCAACATGTCGGATTATTATGAATAATTATTAATCCTATTATCATCCATGTGTGCTGTCTGCCCTGAAAATCCCATCCTTGATTTATCAGCATAAAATATCATTGAAACAACGGAGTTATGAATATCTGCAATATGCATTTGTTACCCTCCTGTTAATCACTACTACGTCTAAACTAACAAAACACTTCATGAAGACTTCTGTCTTCTGGGTTGTTGCGCTGTGTAGTCTGGTCGATGTTTACCAACGCTTCAGAGGTCATACTGCCTCCGTCATCAGGGCGGTGAGTATGAAGATTTCTGTCTTCTGGGTTGTTGCGATGTGTAGTCTGGTCGATGTTTATCAACGTTTCTGAGGTCATACTGCCTCCATCATCAGGGCGATGAGTATGAAGATTTCTGTCTTCTGGGTTGTTGCGCTGTGTAGTCTGATAGATGTTAACCAACGTTTCAGAGGTCATACTGCCTCCATCATCTGGGCGATGAAGATTTCTGTCTTCTGGGTTGTTGCGCTGTGTAGTCTGGTAGATGTTAACCAACGTTTCAGAGGTCATACTGCCTCCGTCATCAGGGCGATGAGTATGAAGATTTCTATCTTCTGGGTTGTTGCGCTGTGTAGTCTGGTCGATGTTAACCAACGTTTCGGAGGTCATACTGCCTCCATCATCATCAGGGCGATGAGTATGAAGATTTCTGTCTTCTGGGTTGTTGCGCTGTGTAGTCTGGTCGATGTTAACCAACGTTTCGGAGGTCATACTGCCTCCATCATCATCAGGGCGATGAGTATGAAGATTTCTGTCTTCTGGGTTGTTGCGCTCTGTAGTCTGGTCGATGTTTACCAACGCTTCAGAGGTCATACTGCCTCCGTCATCAGGGCGATGAGTATGAAGATTTCTGTCTTCTGGGTTGTTGCGCTGTGTAGTCTGGTCGATGTTTACCCTCGCCCTGATGACGGAGGCAGTATGACCTCTGAAACGTTGGTAAAAATCGACCAGACTACACAGCGCAACAACCCAGAAGACAGAAATCTTCATACTCACCACTGTGAATACCTCAAAACATACAAAACACTCCATGTCACATAACAGAACTGTTAACCGTTCTGATTCAGAACACATCTGGAGAAAACTTCTGAAGTTGGTCGTGTGACACGCAACGCTCCCTGATTTTAAATTCCTGTCTTCCGCACAGCAGTCCAAGCACGACGACACTTGCCTCACGATGACAAAATGTAACCTGCTTGTTCCAAACTCTCTTCGTAATCGTCAGACCTCAGCATGTCTACAGATTAAGGGACCAGTTTCAAAAATGAAAATGCAGAACTGAAATATAGCAAACTTATAGTAAACTTCTACCAGACTACACGGCGCTACAACCCAGAAAACGGTCATCTTCATATTTATCGCCGTGAGAATCTAAAATTTCATTTAGTGGTAATAAAGGCGTATTTGTTAATTACCTTTCTTTCACTTGAATATACTAGATCAAAAGATGGAATTTGGGCGACTGGCCACCAGACCGAGCACTAATTTATATTTTGTAAATGCCACTTTGAAATATCTCGTTCATAAAACGCCCACTACTTATGCCCTTAACACAGCCGGTATCTGACAAATGAAAAGAAAATTTCCTACCATATTTTGGTAATGTAAGCAATATCGGATGCTATCATCAGTGGGAATTATAAATCATCAAAGAACTACACAATCTCAAGCTTTTTTAGTAAGTTCAACTCTGCAGTGAAAGGGGTAAAGATTTTCTACTGTCAACTTTGCGTGGTTCGATTGCATGCAAGTCCAATATCGATATAAAAGCGATTTATACGCTTTCATCCACAGCCAGACTGCTCATTCCATACTGATTCAGCCATGGCTGATCCGTCGTATAGCAATTACAATAATGTTCGCTCTTGTCGCATACAAATATGTGCTTCAATTTAAGGAAGGCTACATTAGAAAACTAATTTAAATCCTGTATTTATTATCCTGGGCATGTGCTTTGGCGAACACCCATAGTCAAAGTGGGTCAACTGCTTTTCCCCTTCTACTATGTTTTATGGTTTTAATCCTCTAGCACTTTCTACAAAAACCTCGTAGTTAAAAGTTCAAATTGAATATCGTGAGTAATGCGGAAAGACAACGGATTTTCACGCAGAAGAAAGTGTTACAAACTAAATGTTACGTGTGAATAATGCAACTTCTTTGTTATTTTGGTACAGAATCGCGCTTTACTAGATAAGATTCACCTTTTTATAAGCTAGGTCTCCCAAATGGTCTATTATATTGCAACATTTCGTACTTAGCACCGCAAGTGTGGTGCATGTGGCCTGAATCTTACTACAGGGAGTACATAAAGTTAATATGTAATCACGTCAGAGCCTCTAGCATCATGCAGTGATACAAATTAGTGTAGATTCGTCAGGATCCTAGTTCACCGATCTGATGTCCTTAAATCGGTATTAAAATTTCCTCCAAATTCTATAATTTTTCTTAAGTGCCTGGAGAACACGTATACTCAACAGATTAAAAGAACTATTTTCTTAAGGTAACAGTGTGTGATGGGGTTGAACATGGCAGCTTCCGGCTCAGGATCATACAGAGTAACACAATATTACAAAAATGAGGTCGGGCCGCACAAAACGCATCAGCTGGCTGCATGCGGCCCGCGGGTTGACACCCCCCCCCCCCACGCATCAAACCGTAAAGTATACCCTATTTGTCTTCAACGGCTGCTCCCCCAAGTCGAACAGTTTGTATGTTGACAATGAACATAACAAATAACCTTCGTCAATGCGCTTCCAGGTCAACTGCATTTTGGAATATACCGTTAAAAGCAATTAACCAACAAATTTCTGATTTTAAAAGTCATGCCATTTGGCTTCAATATATTCAACACGTGAGGTAACAACATGCATAAGGACGAAAGACAAACATTAACGATGAAGCACAATATTTTCCAAAGTTCGCGTGAGTTCGAAACCCCAAGACGCGACACGAAATAAAAGTTCTAAAGGCCTAATATCAATGACGGTGGGAAAATACTAAACACGCGCACGGCGTATGACCTTACCGCGTTGTTAAAACCACCTCAATGGAACACATTCCTTTTTGAGAAGCTGGCTGTCGGTCAGTTGGTGAAGAAACATCACGCCTCTACTGGAACTCTTATGTCCATTGCCGTGTTGACAACAGCCCGCCAATGGCCTTTGTCTTGATATAAGCTAATTCAGTCCACACCTTCACACTCCATTTCTTTAAAATCCATTCTAACATTAGGTCAATCGTCATACCTCCACTCAAACGACCTCTTCCTTTCAAGCTTTCTGATCAACTCTTTGTACGCAATCTCTCAACATTGGCATGCCCGGCCCCTCCCCTCGATCTGATCAGCTTTAAAAAAGTCCTCAGCCAAATTTCTGCAATACTCTGATAAAACATTCACCAGATTCCGTGCAGTTCTTTCGTGCCTTTTAATTCTTGTGTGTGTGCCTGTCTATCCATGAATTTATTATTCCTTAGCCAACGACTCATACATGTAACGAGAAAATCGGTGGCAATACTTTTGTGACAGTCTGTAGTTGAGTATCCTGAATTATATTATAATTTTCAACGGTATTTCCAAACAATATTAGGCAGTGACTCAGATTAATATATCTCCACTTCTGCCCTGTTCACAGCAATATTAACACGTGTAATTTCTGTAAGTCGCAAAACTATGAAGAAAATGTCTACTACCTTCGGCGAGGACACCATGATGCCATCTTCATAATAAAGACAAGTTGGCTCTGTATACAACTTCGACCAATTCTACATAAAATTGGCGTTTCCAGTGGCTCCTGTGTATAACTCCACATCAATTTTGAGCAAATAGGGCAGCGGTAATTACACATAACACGTGATTTAAGGTTCACAATTAGCCATTAAACCAGCATCCGCTTAGATTTGCTTACGCCAGTTAAAATCATTATAATTCAGATATAAAAATAATAATATAACTTCATATATACATTTTCAGGCAACCAAAAAATTATAAAATTGAGCTATTCCAAGTCAGTGGTCAGCAGATCAATTTCTATTAAAAACGACGAAACAAAATTAATAAAAGCAAAGACAAGAGACCAAGACACACTGTGGAATAAATTGAGAGCAAAGCATCAACTTCTTTGTGCTCGTCTTTAGCATCTATACCACAGCTCATTACAGTTGTTAAAGAAACATTACGTGGTCCACCAGGACCTCAGCATTTTTCAAGTAATTCTGTGGGGAAAAAAGTCATGGAACCAGAAGTATAAGCTTCATGAGGCAGTGAGTACGTCAGCGTAGTTCAACATTTGGCAACTGTCTATCAAAAAACATATATTTTGCGGCGTGTAAAACACTCAAAATAACTTGTCGTGAGCCTTCCATGGCTCTGTAATACAAAGTTCCGTCTCGAGGCCCTGTTGACCGCAGAAACTGCTGTTGTGTTTAGCCGTTAGCAACAGAACGCGTTGTGACCTGGCTACCAGTTCAACTGGTGACGATAATTAAACTCTCGCTGCACACACATTACGCTAATCTTGTAACTGTGTCAAAGACAAATAGACAACAGAAATGTAATCTAAATTCCGTTAACAGACCAGTTCGAATGAAGTTCTCTCCACCGGAAGGTGACAAAAGAAGTCACAAATATGTAGACTTACGTGTATATACCAATTCAGAGGACTTACAACTGCGTTGGCCACGGACACAAAAAAATCACTACGCGACTCGCTGGACGTTGCAGGCGGTTGGGACGGAAGCGTCAAAGTAGGATCTAACGGAACCTCCAATCGACTCTGTTTAACTTAAAAAAAAAACTGGAGATGAGGCCGAATTTTCAGGCAGGATTTCTGTTCCACATTTTCCGAAGACCCGACTAACCGATAAAAAATCGAGCAGGATGTGGAATTTTTTATCGTCTGTTGCTGCATCATCAAGGAAATTTCCTGAATCGAAGAGGAGGCATATTGTATGGTTTAAAAGGTTACAATAAAGTTTTCATTAAAATAAATCATCCAGACCCGAACGTTACGCTCCGACTCTGATAATTATGCATTTACGACAGAAATTCATTCTAAAAAATTCTTTGGTCTTCTCTCAAAATCAAGATACCTAAATTCAGCGCCACTTTATGTTCCAACTAATCCGAAAACTGCACTTTTGTTACCTTACCACGATAGTTATAAACATTAAGAATATTAACTACAGCACCACAATTAAGAAACAATTTTTGTATTAACATTAACGTTTATATAATTCTTCATGTTTATATTATTTGTGCAAAGTTCTGTAACACTCACCTTCTGGTGACAGATGGCATTCTATTATTAATAAAAACCTAAAAGTCGCCTGTGACTGAATGTGTCACTCCCTCGCCAAGGTGATTTACATAAGCAATCACTTCCCATATTTGTGATATATACACGATGTATTATAACGCATATAACGCGTAATGTTGTACATTAAGGATGTGCAATTTATCAACAAGATTAAACACTCTTTTGAGTGTTATTAATTTGCAGACCTGCCGTAGTCGTTGATAACATTCGCAAAGACACAAGTCAATCACAATATCCCAAGTTCACACCCTAATCAACACAAGCACATCCTGTCTTGCTCTCGTCAGTTATCTGATTTCCACTCGTTACTAATTATAACTTGTCCAATGATGTGTTAAGAAAATGTTTGCGGTCGCTGCTAACGTCAACCTCAGAAACCAGACTGCTGACGGGCGGCCACACTTCTTCGAACCTGTCCTTCGCCGTCTCTCTCTTCCTCTGCGTTTTATTTAACCTTCTTTTACACTCTGGTGATCCTTTGTGATTTTCTCAGGTAGGTTACCTTACATCATCAACGTTGCCAAATACGTTGTTGATCTGTGGTTCCCAACCTTTTACGATTCACAGACCAGTGTAAAAGAAGTGGTTTTTTTTAAGTACCGGGAAGTGTCTCGTAGTGCAATGCAAGTAACAGCCCAGAAGTCTATTTGTTACTGAAACGTCTGGTCCTGCTTTTAACAATAACAAATTAATGCCTTTTAGTGATACTGAGATCAAAATAATGGCATGACCACGCATGCTGAATATTCGAAATTATATTTATGGCGGAGGGCATATGAACTATACAGAATCTTAAAAGTTTTCAGTCGTATGTACCTATTGAGTGACATTCTGGGCAAAAAAAGTAATTTTCATACGAATAAACCTTTATAATAAAAAGCTAACTGCAACTCTGCATAAAAGAAGTCCAACTTGGCTGGGGAGAACTTTCATCACTTTACTACACCGACTGATAAGTCACGATGGTAGCGCGTTCCGAAAATTGCTTTTCATTCCGGATCTCGCTCTATGGAAAAGGAGAGCTTGGTTCTGGGGGAATACCTAAGATTCGAATGAGAAGACGTAACAGTAGAATGGACTTTCTTACTCAATGAGCTGCATAATCATCTCTTCCCCGAACATGTTTAGAATAATTAGACAGGGAAACGGAACTATAACAGGGCTATATTATACCTGCTGCAAACAGGAGATAAAAGCCACAAATCAAAACAATGAGGACTTGAAGCAGAAAATCAAAAACAACATCGACATCAGACACTACAGTTCAGGATTATTATTGAAAATTAATTATGCAGTTTTTAACATTTAAGGATTAATTTAAACCTTAATGTAAACTTGTAGAAGCTCACTTACCAATGTCGTCCCTCAAGACGCGGAAGATTACATGAAACATGCCGGGTTAGTATGCAGAACGTTTTAATTTCTTACATGCAATTTCAAACAATAAATGTTGTTTCATCATAGTTACACAAATTCGAGTTTATGGATTGATTACATGTAACGGCAATGAACTGACTTTTTAAGACGAGGAAGATCAGATTGTCGGAACACGTAGCACACATAAACGCGACGAGAAATGCCAACAAAATTTCAGTCGAAAAACATGAAAGAAACAGACCGTCTGGGAGATCCGGGGCGCAAATAACACGATAATATTTAAATGGTTCTTAATGACACTGGGTGAAGGATGCAAACTTCATTAATCTCACTCATATTCCAGTCGTGGGATTTTGTAAACTAGGCAATAAACATAGAATTTGAGGTTTTCACAGCAGTGAGTCTGAAGATGGCTGTCTTCTGGGTTGTTGCCCTGTGTAGTCTGGTCGATGTTTACCAACGTTTCAGAGGTCATACTGCCTCCATCATCAGGGTGACCAGACTACGCGGCGCAACAACCTAGAAGACAGACATGTTCAAGGCAATAACCTTCGAGTTTGGCTGAAAGAGAGAAATTTTTTATCAGTTGAATGACTATCAACATTTCATGAAAGATCCTGCAGGTATGTGTATTTTAAATGTGTAATGGTTCACTGTTTTGAAAGCGAATATAATCTTTCAGAACTTCGACAATGGTATAAATAAGATTTGAAATGTTCCCAGCATTTAACGGCGATTAGTTTCCCCCGGAACGTACTGGGTATGAAACTTGCAGCCTCCACTTCCGTGAGAAAGAAAATAAACAATTGAATGACAATGCCAAAACAGGTGAAAGTGAAACCGCTTGCATTTCCAAGAGCGCTACAAATGCGGGCATAAGCCACAGAAAGTGTAACACTGCAAGACGTGTACGGACACAAGCATTTTGCCCTGCACTGTTAAAGTATGTTACAGATACATTTTCTATCATTTTCCACCAGTCATTGGCGTTAATGATTGATTTTGGTGTTGCTACAAAAATACACTGCATGTCAGAAATTATTTTACCTTGTAATTCGTCATACATTCACCATATAAAAACAAATTTAAAATAAAAATCACACATCATTACGAGGACAATATTTTATATTGCCTTACTTCTTGGATCTTAAGACACTTTTTTCACACTTTAAACTTTCTGAAATTGTGATGCGTCTTACATTTGATGGGTTATTTTTTCCTTAAAACCTACTAATTCAAAGGTGCGTCTTACAATCGATGACTTCTTAAAATCGAGGATATGTTTTGTAACAATTTCACATGTAGCAAGCAATTTTTAACAAATTTGTAGTATCTGATGTACATTCCACATATATTGGCCTGGTATGATATAAACTAACGTCTTTCGACCTCCATTTCCAAATTTCATTGACATCTATCTAGTACTTCAGAGATAAATCATGCAAGGTCTTATGGACACAGTTTCCCGGTAATGGATAATTGTTGCGCTCTGAAATAACCCTAAGCAGCCAGAACTTGTATCAGTATTTCGCACAAAAATGTATCAATAAATGTTACTCAAGTTTGTTGCTAAATACCTGTTGATCATATACTTAAAATCCCTTACTGCATTCGGTAATCTCTTCACGTTCCTGATGGTAAAATATCCAACCTGAACGGCTAGAGCTCAAAAGCTTACTTCCGATCCACCAGCCCCGGTGGCCATGCTCCACTGACTGTCTGATACTTCCTGAATATGCAGTGTCCTGTATTACAAAGATGTCTTACACGAGCCGCTGCAACGTATAATTTGATCCAATATGAGATGGTCAAATTTCCTGAACATCAAACTCACCGTAACCAGAGCATCCACTGGCGACGCCTGTTTCGTATACTTAATAATTGCCGATGTTTTATATAGGGCATCCACTGACAGCGAACTTTTTTCTTGGCGTGCGGACGGACATAGGATGTGGACAGTAGCCGCGAATACGCTGTATAAGCAGCAGCGGTCAACCGACAACGGCGGTCCTCCAGCTTTACATTTGAGCAAGGGTGAACGAATGACCACAAAAGCCACATGTTAGGAAGTGTTACACATGTTCTCGGACTTCACGGCCTCTTGTCGACATAGTTACGGAACTTGAGATTCCATAAAATACTAGGAATTCTTCGACTAACCTAGCAAACACCTCTCAAAAATTAACAGAGTCTTTACTTTTTACATAAATTTCCCATGTGATATCCTTCAGAATATTTCAACATTCCAGCCCAAAAGATTTAACCAATCGCTCGTTACCTACTACCTCGGCTTGCTTGTCTAAGTGGCTGACAGAAGTTATTAATAAGCAAGTGACAGTCGCTTAGACTGTCAAGATAATCCCTTACTTTTATGGAATCCTGATGTTCAGCGCCGTATCCACAAAAGTCCACTATTGTTCCCTTTCCTGAGCTAGCTCCACCTAGTCTATCCCATTTTTTTAAGACCCGTCTTTTTATATGAATGAGCCCATCTACGCCTGAGTCTCTGAAGAGAGATTTCAGGACCAAAACGTTTCACGCACTTCTCATCATCCCGAAACGTGTTACATGTCTCACCCTTCAATCGCTTGTTACTTAATATTCGGTTTTGAGTACAAGTTATGAAGAACGCCGATGAGTAATTCTCTACAGTCGTACGTTTCTTTATCTGAAATTAAAATTACGTTGCACTTATGCCTTACAAATTCTGTAACTTGGGATCATTAAACCAAAGCTAGTTTATCTTTCATGTAATAAATTGTTCTCGGGCTACCAGCCGTGGAAGGTGGATTCATGAAGAAAACAAGGCTGGTAGTCCGAGAATAATTTATTATAATTAATCGCCGTGAAAGCTTCAGATCATACATTATCTTTCATATGTTTGGAGATGTGGTCACCACTGCCTTCCACATATCAGCCTACGTCACATGTAAAAGGCAATCATTTATGGACGATTCATTATTAATGCTAATGTTAATGCATTATCTAACCTCATTGAAGTCACGATCGGCCACTAACAGTTGTCTTGCATCTACTTTAGTTACCACTGACCTGAAAAAACAACAAAGGACAATCAGAAACTGGACTTTAATTATTTGTTCCCACTGTAATAACTTCTCTGCTGTATTATATCCAATTTTTATAGCAACTTTCATATTTCTGGTACAACATTAACACCAATATAACCATAATCATCATCGTTAAGCTATTACACGGTATGCAATATTCAGAAAACTAAGGTAAACAGTGTTCATTTTAATTACTACGTTAGTGATGTTTTAATTTTGCGTTCTGGCTGCATAAAAGTTCATATTTTACTTGTAGGCACACTAAAACAAGCAGTTCCATGATGGAATGGCAATTAATTTTGCCATAGAAAATATTAGTAAGAAACAAAGCATCGAGATATGGTATGGAAATAAATGTTCTAAATTTTAAATTAATTATTCTAAATTTTAGAACACTTGTTTTCAGACGGTCATATCTTAATGTCTTATTTATTAATGCTGTAATGGCAAAAATCAATTAATTACCCATTCCATCGTGGACGCTGTTGGTATACTCGTGTGCCTACAAGACAAGAGAATTGGTCTGCTTTCAACGTCAGCAGTGCATCAAGACACAGTCCCTCAGCTAAGTGCGTCATTGCTGCAAATTGCATATGCCGATACCTGGATATTTTCAGTACTCGGGTAGAGAGGGTGTTTAGCTTCTTTTTCATTTTGCTTTTATTGTTTAATTTCTATGTTGATTATTCTTTGACTGCCACATGTTCTTTTCTGTTGGCAAACACCGCAATACAGAATTATTAACGAACACTTAAGTATCAGAACCTGAAATTTTAACATCAATACCAATGCCTGCCATATGACAAGATCCTAAGCTACTTTCATCTACCTGCCATCCTCGTAACTTGTCCGCCAGAGATCCTTCATGGTGTTTTTCTCCGATCTCATACTGGATCGTCGAAGTCGTTTCCTAACCAAAATTTTGTATTCATTCCTTGTCTCCCTATCCTAGCCACACGCCCAACACATTCTTATATCCCAAGTTTCACTCCTCTAAAAATAACATGTGATCACTATAAATCTCGATGTTATTCATTATATAAAATAACATCCCAAACTGACCACTTATTAGAAGATTGCTCTCTTCTGGGTTGTTGCGCTGTTCTGGTACAAATTTACCGACGTTTCGGAGGTGCTTCCTGCCCTCATCTCAACGGCACAACAGACCAGAAGACAGCCATCTTCATACTCGTCTATGTGAGAACCTGGTCTTAGGTCTACACATTCCTTGAGCATTTTCTTTCAAATGCCTGTCAACACCATTATATAACACTGAAAAACTGTATTGCATATTCTGATCTTCGTCATTTTTGAAATATTATTGTATTCTATTGTTAGTGTTGCTACTGCTGTTGAATTGCCAAAAAACAGCACCAACGGATACGATACAGTGACACTCGACGGGTTGAACCGATTCTTTGATTCCGTGTTAAAATGTTCGCCGCCCCAAAGCAGGTGGGTGTTCTTGTCGGCGACGTCTCGACGGTTCCTGCAGTCACTGACCCTTCTTACCATACCGGTCATCACAGGCTGCTGCAAGACGCTGGACCCTGTTGCCACGTGTTGCTCTAACAAAACTCCTACACCGCCAACAGTGACTGAGAGCCCAGGATTCTGTTACCTAACGTATAATCGGATATGACGTGAGATGGAACCGTTAGAGCCTCGACGCATGCACCAATCGTCCCAAGGCAGATGTTGCGATTTAAAAAGTGTTCTCACTTGGTTCTAATTCTTCTTATGAGTGTGTCGAAAGAAAGTGTAGAGGACAACATTTGGGCCGAACGGAAGACGAAGACAAAACACGACAAGCGTCATCATTTGTATTAGATACCTATTAACCAAATATTATTAACGTTACCAAATAAAAAAGATGAGATGATTTGGACAAGTAGCACGCTTGTAGAATACGAGATATAACTAGAACATTGTAGGAAACACTTAAGGGAGAGACTTCTTGAGGAACCTTAGCGTAAATGCAAATGTACCTTCAAAGGAGTCAATGACGTAGGGTGTAAAGCAGGTGACATGACACAGCTGACTCGGGGGGGGGGGCTCTTTCGAATAAGGCAGTCAAAATGAAATGTCCTTTCATAAAATGCGAGGAATTTCTTGAGAAGTTTGGAGGCCACCAATGTCCCACGAATTATATGCTCCATCGGGTTAACAAAATTGTTATCCAATAAACGTCGCTTTGAGCGGTGAAGGCGGTCGGAAATAGTGATTTCCCAGTTAAACAAAGATTGGAACACTGCAAAGTATTGTTTTCCGATTTCATTTTTTTCTTCTTCGAGAAATGATGTCGTAATAAGTGCATACGAAGTGTCCATTTTAGTTAGCCTGTTAGCTCTCGAACACAATCTTACTGAACCGGTCTATATGGACAACTTCTGGGTGCGTTTAAAACCAGATTACAGCTCTTTCTAACACTTTCGATAACAAACACTAAAGTTCACATATCCACATCAAAATGTCATCAGTGCTTACAGAGTAGAAACAATACACAGAAACAAAAGACAGTTCGCTCATTCGTGACCTGCTATATACATACTCCGACAAAACAGGTCCGTTCGTCGCTTGGAAATCCGTGACAACGGGACCAAGCTACAGAATTCTTTTCCGAAATGAGACCGCAAAAATATTTTTCCAAAACTCCAAAGTAACATTACCTTCAGAATGAGTAACCGAGTAATCGTATACCTCAGCAAGGAGTCTATTCGCCATCATTCTCAATTTCAATTACCGGGAAACGTTAGAGTCCTATATAAACGTTCCAATGTAGTTCAGAAAGTAAATAATGAATCTACATCCATAATTACGATGAAGGCAGTAGTTTCCTACCCCAGCTTAAATACGGATACACACATAAACAATATACAATATTCCGTACCTTAAGTTCAATTAGCAACCTGCGAATGAAGGCAATGAAGAATAATCTCATATTCTGATATCTGTTAATACTGAACCCGGACACCTGTAAACAGCCGAGAAAATTTCAATTTAACCACAGTATTAAGGAACTCTTTGATTTTCACAAATATTCCAATAACACAAGATTGAAAAGGTGTACTCTTCGGAATAAACTGAAATTCCAAGGTGTCATTCAGGCCAGCAAGACTTCAGAAGGATGCTTCGTTGATAAGCACGTCTCACAAGAACTGTGGACTTAGATTACTCTCACTCGAATAGCACACAACGCCATTAAAGGTAACAATGGCATACCATTGTTGTGGTTATGTCAATCGAGGTTATTGTTGGCTCACAACGTACAAACATGGACGGGCCTTGACGGTGTTCTTCGCTCACGTTAGTGCGTATTACCATTCAGTCGAGAAAGTTCTATCGTGACATCTAGCTTCCAAAACACCGAAGTTCAGGACATAACAACCATTTTGCCAGCTGTTTTGTTTACTTCCGAGGGAAAAGCGTAAATTATAAATGTCTGAAAACATGTGCTCACGAAAATGTTGACCTAAAAATGATAGCCTAAAATGAGGGATTTAGGATATTACAAACGAAGACAACAGATCACCAAGGAGGCCAACTGTTTGGATACTGAAATTAGAGGCTTCGATGAATTGGGCACGTAGTAAGGACGGGCGAGACAAAAAATCCACTCATAAATTTGGCGGGTAAACCTCATGAAGAAGTCCCAAAAGAGATACAACATTGCCATGGATTTGATCGTAAGATGGAAAGTGATGGAACTACGCACAATGTCCAATGGCGGGGTTCAAATCTTCGCCATTCTGCTACAACAGTGTTACGTTTAGCTGCAGTTCTACAGCCCCGTACAAAAATGTAAAGTCACGGGTTCTCAAGGCGGTCAGTTTGAAGATGACTGTCTCCTGGGTTGTTGCACCGTCTTTAAATTTTCTGACGTTTCAGATGTGCCTAATGCGTTCATCATCGGGGCAATGACGGAAGCAGTAGGCACCTTTGAAACGTCGGTTAAACTAATAACACATTACACGGCGGAACATCCTAGAAGACAGACATCTTCTTCGCCGTAGAGAGACATGTAACCTCACATTCTTTCCCTTCGTTTCATTTCAACAAAGATAATAAGAGGTTGGTGGCGTAGGAAATCAATAAACATACCGGAAACGCTAAACTTTGCTGCATTTTGAGAACAGCTGCAGAACGACAAGGGACTATAAGAATGTCGAAAGAGTGGCATATTGTATAGCTGAGAACAATGGGAATCACCAACTAAATGTAAAGGAGATCCGGCAGACAACAGAGTGAGAGCGAGCGCTAGATGCGGTGGCCTTCTGGTGCAAAACAAAAAGTCAAGGCCCCATCAGCTTCCCCGCTCTGTAATGCAGACCTACATTGCAGTTTCTTCATAGTATCCCTGGATCAGGGGCGTGCAAAATTTGTCAGGTTAGAGGGTGGGACCTTGCCACCGTTGCATTCCAAGGTCAGAAACAAGCAACTAACTTCCTACAATAACAGATGTTGTTTGCCTGATCTGACGCCAAGCAACTGAGTATGGAGCATTTAGTAGATTCTTAAAATTCAAGATCTCTGCACTGTTACACCCTTATCCCGGCGAACCTTAACACATGCGTACAGCTCGGCACATAAATATTTTAGATTGTGTTTCACGCTCTGTTACAACCTTTCAAGAAGAATTTCTCGGCAAGGCTTTTATAATGTTTATTCATCTTAAAATGTTGAGGTTGACCAGAATTTGAAGATAAAAATAATACATTTCAGTAATTCATCAGCCCTTTAAAGCCCAGTGGTAACTATATCTACCAACTGCTTGAACAATCAGTAACTCGGCATTTTATATTTGAATGTTTTGCACTACTCTCCGTGTAAACAAGAAATTACTTCCTGAAACATCTTACATTAACTACTTTAACTTTTTCTCGATAGGTGTTGTCCTTTCTTCGATGATAAGGGCAAAATTCTTAAATAATATTAACATAAGTTTTGGTTTCAAAAGATTAATGTTCACAATGTAAACTAGCGTACTAGAAATGCCGATTACGTTATATTTGTCAGGCATAACCTTAAGGATTAATCGTAGCTTTTGTTTTGTTGGTATGCAAACAATCGTTCACACTGAAGACGGCCGGGCAGTGCAGTCCGGTAGAAATTCACTTTCAAGACTACACGGCGCAATATCCCAGACGACGGCCATCTTCATACAAGAGTAGTGGAACTTTGTGAAGTATTTCTTAAAAGTTTGTCGATTTTAAAGATAACGCATAGGCCTACTGCATGGACGGATTCAACCTTACTGTGTGTCTGTGTGATGAAAGAACAGGACAAGTCAAACTACTTTTTGTATCTTGTTTAACTGTATTGGCGTGTTTTAGTTCACGCCTGTGAACTGCATTTCACTGTTGTGACATTTCTAGTGCAGATATTTCAATGGCCAGACAAAAATAATTCGAATTATGTAGGAGTTGCATAGCAAATAAGGAAAGTGAAGATGGCTGTCGTCTGGGTTGTTGCGCCGTGTGGTCTGGTATAAGTTTACCGACGTTTCAGAGCTGCCATCTTCACTTTCCTTATTAGCTCTGCAACTCCTCGCCGCGGTGAAAACCATAGAACTCAAAGAGGAAAAGAATGGTCGCCCAGCAAATTTTCCGTACAACTCCCAAGAATTTAAAATAACTGACGATCATCAGTAACACGTTCTTCGGCTAGTATACTAAATCTTTTTCTCCATGTCCTGGTGTTTGTAATTAATTCCGAGACAAAATTATTTTCAGCACTACTCAACGAGATAACAGAAACCAAAACACTGAAGATGAATAAATTTAAAGGCAGTTAGAAATCTAAAAGGCAGATCCTACACACAAAACCATTTATTTCTCAAGTTTCCTCCATTTTATCGTCTCTAGTCTGGTTGCTAAGCGACAATACACGGCCTTTTACGTGCGTTCGCAACAAAAAGTTTTAAAAATGTGCATGTTAGCTTCGCCATGTCTCTCTGTCTGTCTATCCGTTTTCTCGTATAACAAACAAGTCGAGAACAACACAGAAAATTCTGTGATGTATCATTCTTTCGCACTTGACAAAATAGATAAATAAACGGCAATATAGTATCTTCTGTCTATATAAACAAGTGTTGGTAGCTTGGTTGGTTGTTTGTCATTTGCTGTTAAGAGACTTTGGGCTTTATGGGAAGATATTTATTACTATGCGATCATATTTCCATGGCCTAGAATGTACTTCTATATAACTCAACAGAGTTAAAATAACCTCAAAGTTATAGTAACCTCAATATAAGACAATAGTTGAGGTGGCATTACAATAAATCGTACTAATTCTTTAATTAAGCAAGGAAAATTAATTATTTGAATCTGTTGTTATAAAACATCGCTTAATTTTAATCTTCATTTGCTGCTTTGCGAAAGAAATGCTCTGAAATAAGAGTTCAAGACTTCACTCATTAATGGCCTATTACATACACATTCCTGTACACAACGCAGCAAAACAAATGTTTACTTGTTATCGCTTCGTAGCTTTCATAATGAGCAGAGACAAGTAATTAATTTAATTTTATACGCTGCTTTGTTACACTTTTAAAAAAATGTAAGTTCTTTTCCCATCATGCTCAGTTTTCTAGTACGGTCATAAGATGTCATAATTATTAAGCAATTCTATTATTTAAATATTTTTTTAAGAAAAACCCGAACGAAAACGCTTTCGAATAATTTACAACAAGACAGAGAATTCGCGAAACGACGTACTGGATAAAGTTTTATTCGCACGTGCGTCCGCTTATACGACACATTTCAAAGGAAGGCACGCATGTTCGTTCGTTTTCGTAACACAGCTATATCATGGCAAAGACAAGAGAAGAATAAACTCACATTTCCGGTGGACTGTTTTCAAGGTATGAAGAATGGCTCTCATTAGATGCAAGAATGAATTTGTTCCACGCAAGACATGACGCACGACTAAAAATGTCCCTGCTAATGAAAGTGTGATTTCCTTCAAACATGTTATTACTTCAGACTGTGTGAAGCTTATTCCAGCGAGCCAATACAACACAGCTGCCAGTTGCTACTCGTACTTCTGGTCTGTAGAATTACATTTGCAGAAGCCTCTTAACTAGAACTTTTCATTAAATATTACTGAGAGTGACCAAATTAAGGAGAATGGAGTAGCTGAGACATGTATAACGCAGGGGTAAATGAGAACACGTGCAAAATTCTAGTCGGGGAACCTCAAGAGAAGAGAATTTGGGGATAATATTAAAATGTATCTGACGACGGAAATTGGATATGCGGACTGGTGTGGTTCAATGGCGGGCTCATGCGAAAACGGTATTTAATCTTCGGAATCCATTAAAGGAGGGTAATATCTTCATCAGTTGAGCAACCATCAGCGTCTGAATAAAAACTCTGCTTCATACCCATATAATTTACAAGAGAAATTAAACTGTAACGGAATAGGTAACTAAATTGTCATCGGTTCTTTAATTTGGAAGATGGATTTATTCCACAAACGATGACAGTTGTTTATTTCCTTGATTAATGTTCTGTCGGTTAACGAATCAGAGTCTGGACCCTTGATGCCAGACTTCGCATTGGGTAAAATTGTTCTCTTCTTACAACTCCAATGCTATTGCTTCCTTCGTCACAGTCATTAACTACGCACGCAATCCACAATACAGCTTGCTGCTAGCACGTATTCACAGTTCCCTCAGTCGTGCATGACTCGATCCGAGCTGACAACGATTGTGTAAGACCAAGAGGCTAGTAATTATAGACCTTGTTAATTCTTCTGGTATCTAAGACATGGGGTTAACAGTTCCGTGCTCCACTGGCCAGAAGCTACGACAATAGTCCAGACGATGGTGCACAAAGGGTTTCCACTATCAGAGCGATTAGTCATCGCCCTGATGATAAATGCAGCAAGCATCTCTGAAACGTCTGCAAACTTCTACCAGAAGAAATCATTTTCAAAAATATGATCAAATGGTTATTAAATGTCGTGGAGATCACATTGGGGAGAAAAATGAAAATTTTCAGGACCGTCCTACTTAACTGCCGACATTTCTAAGAAACTTCTTATTTGTGCAGAACGCAATATTTTCAGATATCGCAAAGGCTCCATGGAATAATAATGCTTGCTAACTCTGGGCTGTGGAGTCTGCATGTAAGTGAAGTACAGTGATTCATATTTGCAATCCTAAGTGACACTGCTAACGTCTTACGAAGGAGACGAACAGAACTACAGCAACATTTGACATTATAAACTTAAACTTAAGTCTTCATGACATAAATAACGCACAGTTTTCTTTGTATTTTAACTGTATTCTATTCACACATTTTAATTCTTAATACCAAGGGTTTATACAGACACATTTCAATGTCACCATCCGATTAACAATACAATGACGCAATCAGCTGATCTACATTCCTCACGCCTTGCTTATAAACGCGCATGCTTCGGTATTGCTTTTAATGCGTACATATGAATGCAATGTATCATAATCATCAACTGCTCTTATTGCATTTTCGATTAATATTAAAAAAGTTATTGCGAATTATTTTACCAAAACTTCCGAAGATTAACTTGTTTGACGAAAACATTTATCGTATTCGCTCCTATGCAGGTCTGCGTCCGCGTAACACCGAATTAATTAATTAAAGACATCATAAAAATTATCTCCTTTATAATAACTGTATTACTCCGTAATAATTAAATTAATTTGTCAGAAATTATTTACGTTGGCGATAAACTGTTCTTACCTTATTCAAAGTTACTTTAGCAGGTTAAACAAAAAACTGCTCTGTTTTTATCGAACCTGTAGTTACGATCAAGATGTACCGATTTTGTGGTCTAAAATGTACTGTACCTACAGGACTATTCTATCATTTTCGGTTTTTCATACCTCACTCACCATGACCATGATTTATATCGCAGATATAAAGATAGTTTAAATGTTTAACCACATCACGGACATCACACTGCATACCCTACCACAAAAAATGATTTTATTTCATTCCACTAATCATACACCACTTAGGCCAGGTTTCAAACTGAAGTTGTACATCCTCATGAGACCTATGGATTAAGAAATGGCCTAAATATCTTTAAGATGAACATTTTCTGATAAAATCGCTAACATTTCGACATTTTGTTCTTCATGGAAAGACGAATCTTATTTGACCATTAAGAATCAAAATTAAATTCACCCGGCAACATAGTATGTCGCAGACAAATAAAAAAATTATCGAAATCATTTACGTAGATACAGAGATAAAAATACGGACAGAGTTTGTACATTTCCTACATGGGTTAATTTTATGCGCTTTGTCCAAAGAACTTTTAAAATATAAATTAGTACTGCATTCGCTGCTTTCCATTACCTGAACGGAATACAAAAGTGTACCAAGTATCAATTTCCGGGTATATTCTCACAGCCTGTCGTGCCATATGCCAATATCACAAATTTGATTTCGTTATTCAAGTTATTACAGTGACCAAGATTCGTGATAGAATTCGTGAGCTTATAGATGGGTGTTCCCTTGTTGAGGATCGTGGGTGGGTCAGTGAAAGGCAGTCAGCAGTGTTTCGGATCTGAACAATAAAAGGTCAGAATCTATGAAGAATGAAGTATGTGCCTTATGTAACATCGGGGTAACACATCAATAAACATAAATAACAAGGCTTGTGCAGGAGTCGGAAATGTTTTGTTACGACCCATTCACGAAGCAGATAGATCCAAACGTATTATTTAGACATAACCTTTAGTTATTAATTAAATCTACAAGTAGTATAGATATTTCCATTTTTAGCGCCCTGGGAATTGGGAAATCTGGATTTCCATAAAAATTGCACAAATTCAATCAAAAACAGAGAAAACGTATTAAAGAACTGTAAAAATTCACAAAAATATTGATCTCCGAAACAGATTTGTATCTAAACATGAATATCAGTGTCCCTACCGTCAGAAATATCAATTCCAGAAACACTGTTTGCATCACACTGACCGAATCAAAATCTCAGCAATTTTGTAAACTTGGCAACTTACAAGAAAGCCCGAAATCTATTTTCCACCTACAGGTTATCTGTTCTGCTTGTGGTTTATCGTGGGTGTTATTAGTACCCCCGTGAAAATTCAGGAATAAGACCTCAAATTAGGTCATAACCGTTTACTTCAGCTTCTCTCTCGATTCGCCATTCATAACACTCCCGTTTGTCGCTATAGGTCCTGTGATAAAGCTTCGTTAAATACAGTAAGAATATTATAAATCAGCCCATTCGCCCTGAAGATGGAGGCAACAAGGACCTGTGAAACATCGCTAAACTTCTACCACACCACACGGAACAACAACTCAGATGACAGCCATCTTCATCTCAGTTCTGCCTCTTTATTTATTCTAATTACAGCACTCTCCACATATATTAAGTACGAGAGGGTACACATGTACTGGTATTAATAGATTTATTTGAACATCGTCCCAGACCTTAGTTTGACCATCCTTGATATATCCAATCCTCAAGGGGGACAGAAGAGACAGAGCTTAAAAGAAAGCACACGCGTTTGTGTAGATCCGCGTTGCTTTACCGCACACATAAATAATACAGGTTTTTTTCTTCTCTATATAAAAGAAACGACTTGACTTTTTTAACTCTTTTAAAATTTATCGACTTCCTCTAAGTACACACACATGTGCATGTTTAGAATATAGGTTAGGTGCATGGAGTACAGTGCTTAGCATGATCTAAAAAATGACCTTGTAAAAGATAACCACGTGACCTGACACTACAATTAACGAGTGACCCAAGCCTATTATTAAGTAACCCACTTTTCCCCAGCAGGTTTCGGGCATCATACTGATCGGCTAACATAGTGGCCATCAACTGGTGGTTTGTAATCACCAGGCTAATAGGATCACCTTCTTATCGTTTACTGAACTAGTGTCTTCTTTCTCGCTGTGTTCAAAGTCGATACCTCCATCATGTTTCCACATCACTGAACTCCCTTCAGCATGTCACGAGCGCAGTTGTTCCTCCATACCAGCTGCTCCGCGCAGCGTTCGTTCTATACCTTCATCATTGGGCCTATCGCGTTGTATGTGTTCCGTGGAACGATTATTTCGGGAAATGAAGACGCACTTCTGATCAAAAGAATGTCTGACACTATCAATCAACGAAAATACCCCGTTTTACCATTCCTAGTAAAATTGCCCCAGAGCCGAAGAACTAATCCATCATTTCTATAGGCCTACGCACAGTTCACAGATCAGGAGAAAATCCCTGCTAAGAATTCGATATACGCGCATGCGCAAGATTTCGCGGTGAGTGACGACCCATCCTAAAAGCATTCGTTCCACATCCACTGAACGAACAACAGACGACAGGCTTTCGTGTGTTCAGATGGGTACAGCTTTACCTCACAGTAGCACAGTGATTTAATCTAGAATATTATCGCAACACCCACAGAACACATTACAAGTGCGCTCACTACACGCTGCTATTAACGGTTTTATGTTTTCAGTCTGTTTGTAGTAGCCTTAAAATCTGACGTATCACATTTCCAACCAATAACAGCCCTCTAGTCCAAATAAGTAACATTCCCCCAGCAGGGTTTTCCTCGTCATCTGTGGACAGTAGTTTACACTATTGCTGATACCTGCTACGTTAAATTTATTACACGTACACTTAAAGGTTTCACATCTTCCTCATACTTATAATTTTTAACATATCAAAGAATTGATAAAAATTTGTAAGTCCTGAATTTATGATCTAAGTTCGTACTAAGCTCCAACGGTTCATTAGTTATTATCATGGAATAAAATATAGATTTTGCATAATCGCTATGTTGTTGCTTTACTCTATAATATAACTGTCGTGTCAAATCTTGAATATTTCTTCCAAAATCTTATATAGTGAGAGTAGTCGACCTAGTCCGTGGGACCCTTCTTTGGTCATGCGACTCTCCATGTGTACAGAATCTTACAGCCTTCAACTGTTTCTGAATACATACCAACACCGGAAAAAAGACTATGTAGGATTTGTGGTTTTCAAGTCCTTGCTGCCTCAATCATCAGGGCGGTCGCCAAAATTATTTTTTTTTAAAATAAATCATTGAATTAGAACACAAGAAGATGTAACGCGTCAGAAAATATAATACGTGGACATTAAAAAATAAAATACGTTAAGTTTCGTTTCGTTTCCATTTTACTAATGTACCAGTTCTTCGTTCGCGTTTTTCTAAAAGAAATATGTTGAAATAAGTGCCTATCTCTTAGATCACATATCTACATGCCGTATGTACATCATAAAATTATACTAGTCTTTTACTTACAAAATATATTTAATAAATTTCGTAAAAGCAAACAGGTCATTTTAACCTCTTAAATGATAAATTAAAGTTGGCACACTGCAAAGAAAATACCGAATAACTCTTACTTTATTCAAATTCAAGTTTCAAATATGAAATACTTTTCAACGTAGCTACTCTAACGACCCAAGGACCAGTGATCCAGCAAAAAGTAATATACAGCGTCAAAGCATAGAATATTTTGAGAATGAATCGGAAAATATGTGACTTATTTCAGGACATTCCAGGGTTTATGTGAGGAAAACCACGAGCCATTCGAATCTGCGACTTCCAAAACAGTAGCCAACACAATACCACAAGTAGCATTTGCATCAGAACCACCACCACCGTCAACTCTTTCTGAATACGCGTGCAAAGCAAAGCACAGAAATGTCAGGAGACACGTAAAGGACGATTAACTCTCGTTTAATCGAGGAAGATCCCTGTGTTGGACCAGCACCGAGCGTGTATTGATTCCCGCTCCCTGTCCAGCACGACTCTGCATTACGCTTCGCCCGTGAAGCCTCCTCTCTCATCTCCGGAACAAAGATCTGAAAGTGACGCTCGCATTAAATCCTATCAAAAAAGCGGTGTGCCACGTGCAATAAACCAATAATTTAGTCGCCACTCTGGTTCCCTACATGCTCTATACAAGAAGATCTTAGAAGAACCCACGACTCAGTAAGAAAGTAGCCTAATTTCTTAAGATGGAGGTTAATGATTAGTTCCGCGCTCCATTTGCTTTACACCCAGGTAGAAATCCTACGATACCCACTGGGTAGGAGACTGCGTGGCTACAGACCCGGGCTGGATATGACATAAGTAAAATGTTAGGTTCAAAGATTTCTGTCTCCTGGGTTGTTGCGCTGTGCATCGCCCTGATGACGGAGGCAGTATGACCTCTGAAACGTTGGTTAACATCTACCAGACTACACGGCGCAACAACCCAGAAGACAGAAATCTTCATACTCATCGCCCTGATGACGGAGGCAGTATGACCTCTGAAACATTGATAAACATCGACCAGACTGCACAGCGCAAAACCCAGAAGACAGAAATCTTCATACTAAGAATCGCCCTGATGACGGAGGCAGTATGACCTCTGAAACGTTGGTTAACATCTACCAGACTACACAGCGCAACAACCCAGAAGACAGAAATCTTCATCGCCCTGATGATGGAGGCAGTATGACCTCTGAAACGTTGGTTAACATCTACCAGACTACACAGCGCAACAACCCAGAAGACAGAAATCTTCATCGCCCTGATGATGGAGGCAGTATGACCTCTGAAACGTTGGTTAACATCTACCAGACTACACAGCGCAACAACCCAGAAGACAGAAATCTTCATACTCATCGCCCTGATGACGGAGGCAGTATGACCTCTGAAACGTTGGTTAACATCTACCAGACTACACAGCGCAACAACCCAGAAGACAAATCTTCATACTCATCGCCCTGATGACGGAGGCAGTATGACCTCTGAAACGTTGGTTAACATCTACCAGACTACACAGCGCAACAACCCAGAAGACAGAAATCTTCATACTCATCGCCCTGATGACGGAGGCAGTATGACCTCTGAAACGTTGGTGAACATCGACCAGACTACACAGCGCAAGAACCCAGAAGACAGAAATCTTCATACTCACCGCCGTGAAAACCTAAAATCATACATGCTATAGGTTTGTAGGATTTGAGGTTTTGACGGCGATAAGTCTGAAGATGTCTACCATAAGTTTGGACATGGTCCTCAGCTTCACGCACACATTTGCAACGTCAAACGTACGAACACATCTCATTTTCAACTTCTGCACATACAAGATAACGTATTTTCTTATAGCGATACACCTC
Source organism: Zootermopsis nevadensis (assembly GCF_977971745.1). NCBI lineage: Eukaryota > Metazoa > Arthropoda > Insecta > Blattodea > Termopsidae > Zootermopsis > Zootermopsis nevadensis. The sequence goes on along the minus strand of NW_028259192.1, from coordinate 13,588,220 downwards.
TAGTGAAGAAACAATTTCCCACACTCGACTGGAATTGAACACCGTGCATCTAGTTCGTATCCGATCACTTTATAGATTGAGTAGAGTCTCGTTTTGTAACTGGTAATAAACAGGATACCACATAACAGTTGAAATGTTTCTTCTGATATTAAAGGATGCAGACTGGATTTATCTGGCTTAGTATAGGGACCTGTGGCGGGGTTTTGCAAACGTAGGAATGGATCTTTGGGGTTCAAAAATTCGAAGAATTCCTTCGTCAGCTGAGCGACTATTAGCTTCTCAAGAAAAACTGCTGCAATACTCCCATGAGAACACTTTTAGAATATCAGATTAAAATAAGTATAAACCCCGTTCAGCTTCCCTTCAACTGAAATTAATACAGGTGATAATTCTAAAGAAATATATTTGTGCATCCGGGGATTGGGCTATATTTTCACATGATGTTTCTAATCGCAGCGTATGTACTTTCCGTACACTTTATATTTGACACTAACGGTGATCATTCAACACTACATAACTTTGATTTACTGACTCTGATTAAAGTGAATTATTTCCCACGAAATATAAGTTATTAATGTGTAGATTATTTGTCAAAAAGCATTACACTGGCACAGGCGACATGTTGGTTATCCCTGACGCGGCAGTGGTGTCGCTAACATTTCCAAACACGTGCCATTAAAAGGATTTTAAAATTCACCTCAGCAAACACGGTGGAATGGAGAAGAAAATAATGGATGAATCTGGTATTCCCGTACTCGTCCCACAACGCCATTTAATCAGGTGGTATGTTTAACCTCATCATTTACATCACCCCCGTTCCAAAATGTCAAATGTTTGTCAGAGTAATTCCTCTGCAGAACGTAGAATGTAAGTCCATGCTACGTTCCTCAGACTAAAATTGATGAAGTGACGTATCGGTACCAAAACAAATTTATGAATCCTAGTAATTATTATAACAGCAGCCAATCAATTAATGTTAAAGACGGATTGATAGGTCAGATGTTGTTGACTGATGGAATTAATTTCTATAATTTTAAAATGATTCTTATGGAAAGAAATATAATGAGAAGCTTTACATGGGAGTAGCTCACATATTAAATTTTCAAAGTACAGAGTCTATACTACGGAAAGTCAAAAAGTATACATTTTAATTTACCTCAAAAGTGATGGATGGCGGATAGGAATAAATTCCCCTCCAAGCCCATGTAATCATAAAACACGTTACATATAAAGAATGCTTGTGATGGTCCGCCATTTTTTTAGTTATTTTTCGTGATTACATTTTATATTTACATTGTAAGAAGTTTAAAATCGTTCAAATTGGAAGAACCCAGACCTTAGGAAATAATCCCGAGGGTAAATACAAAAAAACAGCCATTCTGGAAAAGGCTAACTTCCTGGCACGTCCTTAATTGAAATAAATACCCTCAGGAGCAATGTCTAATCAAGGCTCATGGGCAGCTATTCTACAAGATGGCGTGAAAATAATTAAAAAATAATTCGATGAATTTATTCGTGTTCTTGACAACAGCCAAGCACTAAAACAGAATAACAAATAAAATAATATACAAATGACGTAAAGATTAATCGCATTAATAAATACAACAAGAACCTCGGTCAAATGTACAATATGAAACCCTCAGAAAATGAACAAATAAAAGTACACGTACAAGCAATGTTAAAAATGTCAATAGCCTTGCAAATAGCATTGGCAGCAGAAACACGTCTAGCTGACGGACTCACCTTGAAACTGTAATTAACCGTAAATGCAGAGGTCTTAATAATCCTAGTACGTTCACTGACAGAATAAAATCTGCAAGAACGACTAATTTCGCTTCTGAATGCACTAATAAGGAAAAGGGCATCAAAACAACAGGTTCTGAAACAAATGGTAACAAGAATTATCCACATTTTATCTCCTTTTAAGTTTTATCGTGAATGCAATTCTTATTTGTCGCTTCCAAATATTTTAAGTCTGACACGTTTTCGAATTATTTATTGGTTATATTTATACCAATATTCAATTCTGCATTCTGACATGTACAATTAAATACACAGTAGTAGAAGTAGATGATGATTTACTATTATGTTTAATTGCGTTCAAACAGTAAAGCTTAATTCGTAACTGTGCACACGAAACATCTACAAACCACAATGTAAATCTCCCGTCCTACTTGTTACAGCTTTCTTAACACGTCTTTCTAAAAGTCATCAGATATTTATTGACTCACCACTCCCTTTCCTGCAATCAGCGTCATCATCTAATCCCCCGAGTGTAAAGACGACTTCGACCGTAAAATCCAAACGGCGTTTCAGTAGGGAACTAATTGAAACATCTAGAATATTGTTGTGTTCTTCTGGGAACAGATACAAGTGCTGTTCCTTTGGGATAAATAATGCCCGTCGAAATTTTCATTTTCTGGTACAGTTATTTAAGAAGCATAAAACCCATGTTCTGACATGGAAAGAAGCTACTCTGCTCGTGAACCACGTCCATAACCCTATTCCACCTTCACTTAATATCTTTGTTCCTTCCAGCACTACACTTCGCCGGAGATATAGTGACCGGAGCATGAAACTAGAAACTCACAGTGATAAATGCAGACATAACGCCGTCTTGCGAGAACATTCGCATATATCAACGAAACTTGTCCACTTCGATTGGCCATTTTCAAGACCACCGTCCTGTTACAATTACCAGTTGAGACTTTCACCCTTCAGTCAGGTCCATGCTCCTTACTCAATCTCAATACGTATGAACAAATAAATGTCATCGAAATAATTTCGCAAATATGAAAATAGAAGGAGGTCGTTGTGTCCATTTGTTCCGCATTTCATATCCGAAGCGAAAAACTTATTTATATTAAATTACACTTACAAATTTTCTAACCTAACTCTCAAGCGATTGAACAGAACAATCGATAATCAGAACAAAAGCACATGTAGAAATGCCATGCCACAATATAGTTACATTAACACGATTAAGGTTTACCACCAAGGACTACTTGCAGTGCGAAGACCACAGTTTGGATACCATTTGCTTCTTTTACAGGCCTATACAAAATCCTTTCATCGAATGCTCTCCGTTTCTGGTCTGGTTACTAGGCCACCATACCAAGTTCATAGCGCAAAAGTAATCTATGTCTACGGTCGTTTTATTGCTTGGCAACCGTTTAATAGCGTACAAACGGCCGTAAGTAATAGAAAAGTTATCAACGGTAATAAAGTGAAGAATTCCATCGGTTCACTACAGTTTCTTTTCAGAAAAAACCGGTTGAAGGCAGAACGATAAAACGTTTATTCTACCGGTATGGACAGTGAAGACTAAGGGTGGGCAATTCTTAATCTGGGGCGGGATGGCCTATTTTAAACTGACCTTCAGGTGGAAAGCCTGAATAAAAAACTGTGTAGGTAGATCTACTTAAAACGATTAAATCGCGAAAAATCGATTCTAACTGAAAACGTCTTTTATCAAAAGTTTTAACACTAATTTATTGGACACCACGTGATGTGACTTATGCCCTCGAGATACTAACACACATATTAAAACGATTATGCAGAGGGCAGCACTAAACATTTTCACAAGTATGGGAAGTTTCAAAATACGAATTTGAGAGACCCCGAAATATTTGGACATGTACATTTATGTTTTCTAAATAAAATATTGAATGACCTCTGTGCTACACTGATTTCTTTCGCGGTTCGTAGTTTGCTTACCTCTACAGCAGATGGAAACCCTCTCAAATCATCTTACAGCACAAGTTATCTATTTTCACGGATATCCTGTGTTGTATGCTTTCAGTTCAGATTTCTTTCTCCCACACGATGCAAGTAACGCTAGAATCGCAAAGTAAACGTCTACATCCGCCCCATGCAGTCATAGAGCCAGGCAGTCGACTTCCGTCCATCCGTCCGGTCGAGGACAGAGAGTTTTGTACTCAGCGTTGACGCAACGAACCTATTTGTCAGCGTCATTGAAAACTGTACTGGCGTAACTTCAGCACATTAAATAGTCCTAAACACACAAAAACATTGTTGGAATAGAAACTGTATTTGTCATGTGACGGCTTTTATGATTTTTGAGTAACGGAGTTCTGGTGGAGTACCGGTGTATCAAAAGGCCAATAAGGACCAAAGTGGCGATGTAGAGGACATGCCATCGTGTCTTCAATAAAATGACAGTCTTAACCTGTTTTGTCGTCAACAATGGGCGTAGTAAGGATAAACAAGAATCTACAGGAAGCCATCAAATTCCCATTAACTCGTCCTCCACTGCTTTTATGTCTGAGGGGTAAAATATGGGGGCACGTGTTCATTTTCAAGTGGCGTAAAGGTTCCGGGACTGCAGCACTTCACCAGAGCCAATGAAGTGGCACGCAAGACGATCCGACCACTCATAATGCGACAATGTACGAGGGTCGCTCATTAAATAATGCCCCACATTTTTTTCCTCAGAATATATTTATTCAAGATGGCTCAAATTTAGTGACAATATAAATCAATGTTTCCTTTACACATACTATTTTTCCACATAGTCCCCATCAACTTGTACGGTTTTACGCCAGCGTGGAACAAGTGCGTGCATGCCTTGCCGGTACCAGCTCTTGTCCTGTGCACGTAGCCATGTCCTCACTGCTTGAATCACGCTCTCGTCATCTTCAAACCTTGTTCCGCGGATAGCATCTTTGAGTGGCCCAAAGAGATGAAAGTCGGAGGGTGGATGGGGCAGCACCGTCCAACCCAATTTGGTGATTTCTTTCCGGGTTCTCGGACTTGTGTGAGGGCGTGCATTGTCGTGCAGGAGCAAAATTTCTGCTGGATGCTTGTGAGGCCGAACTCGTCGGAAACGCTTCTTGAGGGTTTCCAGGGTCCTGATGTACACGTCTGAATTGATGGTCGCACCTCTTGGCATCACATCCACAAGAATGACCCCATCACTGTCCCAAAAGACAGTCATCATGTCTTTTCCGGTGGAGGGAGTTGTCTTGAATTTCTTCTTTCTCAGTGATTGAGGATGATGCCACTCCATTGACTGCCTTTTTGTCTCCGGCTCAAAGTGGTGTATCCAGGTTTCGTCACCTGTAATGATCTGGGACAGAAAGACCTCTCCCTCAGCATCAAATCGCTCCAACAATTCAGAAGAAATTGTTTTCCTTTGAATCCTGTGGTCTGCTGTGAGACTTCGTGGAACCCATCTTGCACACACCTTTGAATATGCGAGAGCCCTTATAATTGCAATCACACTTCCATTGCTGACTGAAAGCTGTTGGGCCAATTGTCGAGTTGTGATGCGCCGATCCTCACGAATAATGGCATCCGCGCGGTTCAATATGTCTGGAGTGGTGGCTGTGGCAGGACGTCCAGAGCACAGCAGATCACGGAGCTCGGTTTCTTCACTTCCTGAAGCTTTAACTCTCTTAGCCCAGCGACCAACGGTGCTCCTATCGACTGCACAGCTTCCATACACAGCACACAAACGTTTATGAATGTTCACCACCGTTTCTTTTTCAGCAACAAGGAATTCAATTACAGCTCGTTGCTTGTAACAAGAGTCGTTCACAGACGCCATTTGAACAGTTCACTACAGCTCCGCCATCGGTTGGAATCATTTGAAACTCCGTACACGAACGCGGGAAACATCAAATCTCAAGCATGTAAAAGTACACTTTCCTATCTTCATTATTGGCTGAGAAAAAAAATGTGGGGCATTACTTAATGAGCGACCCTCGTATTATAGGAGGCAAAAGACCAAACAGAAGTTTAATATTATTCAACACCGGTATGTATAATCAACTAACTAACTAACTAACTAGATGGCTTACCGAACCCGAAGGTTCGTCACCGAATTAACCAAAACCCTCCACCGGACCCTGTCCTGGGCCAACAAAATCCAGTTTCCTTCAACTCCTATCTCCCATAGATCCCGCCTGATATTATCCTCCCATCTACGTCTAGGTCTCCCCAGCGGTCTCTTCCCTTCAGGTTTCCCAACCAGTACCCGGTGCACACCTCTTGCCCCATCCATGCGCGCTACATGCCCCGCCCATCTCATTCTTCTCGACGTAATCACCCTGACAATACTGGGGGAGGAGTACAGATTTTTAAGATCATCATTATGCAGTTTTCTCCATGCCCCATCGTCTTCCCTCTTAGGCCCAAATATCCTTCTCAACACCTGATTCTCAAACACCTGCAATCTGTGTTCCTCCCTCTGAGTGAGAGACCATGTTTCGCACCCATACAAAACAAAAGGTAAAATTACTGTTTTGTACACTTTAATTTTCAGGTTCTTAGAAATCAGACGCGAAAACAAAATATTTTGAACTGAGAAGTAGCAAGCATTTCCAGAATTTAATCTCCTCCTAACGACAGACAAAGCAATTAAGTGGCAGGAAAATAACAAAGTATTAATATTCTGTAATATCAATTAACGCCAGCACAAAAAGAAGCACAGATAAACAAAAATAAAATAAACTGGAATTAAAGTTAAATTAATATTAAATAGGATCAGAGCTGAACTATTCATATGAGCAAAGGAACTGATTTGTATACATCACATAAACGTAAAACATAAATTACAAGGAAGTCTAATTAGCGATGCTCATTTTGGGCATTTACAGCAAAACTCATGAACTCTTGTTATTTAGGAAGCGATGAGATAGGTTTGAACTTTGAAATATAAAGTAAGTTATGAAGCCATAAGACCAGACCACTCCAATGTAACAGAGAAATCCCAGCGGATTTTAAAGGTCACTGATAATCTTTCTCGGTGATACTGCAAAGCTGCGCGTATTCAGATGTACAGAAAGACTTTCTTCAATATTATGTTCTAAATGAGTTACATGTCTCAAATTTACCTGAAGCAAGGAAAGTAACTGAGGGTATTTGAGAACAAAGTGCTAAAAAGAACATGATCGTAAATATGTACTCAGTGGAGTACACTAAAATTTCGAAGATGTTCCTTGTATCAAATCACAGGCGATATCAGTAGGGCAACCAGCGGGATAACTGCAACAATGGTATCAGAAGCAACAATGATGTCCAAGGTCACTGTGAAACATCGCGATTTGTACTATCCGTCAAATATTAAGGTGGTCACACCAAGGGGTTAAACTTTCAGCACGAAAAGGACGATGATAAATTGAAACAAAATATTTGTCTGAAAATCTAAACCGGTCAACCAATAGATCAATGTGTAGATAAGAAGATAATATTAAAATGGATCATAAATAAACAGTGTGAAGGTGTCGATAGTATAGGATCCAGAGACGAGATTTAGAATACGGTAAGAAGTTTTTGGGTTCTGTAAAACGGGGCAATTTATTGAACAGATTAGCAACTACCAGCTCCTCAATATGGGCTCTGCTCCGTAAGTTGGTTAATCTTGCTTTACCTGATGGGAATATTGATTTCCGCTTGAAAGGAGTGGTTAAAATCGCCTCTATTTATTTTTAACTCAACCTTGTCCAGAGGCCGAATATGAAACCACAATTACGAGAGATTAAAATAATTAGAGGTAGTTTGAATAATGACAAAGATTAGTGCAGGCCTGTCAGCATTCCACTTCTTCGGGTAACATATAAGTTGACCAGAATATTAAAATAAGAACATTGGGCTAAAAGTTCCATGCAAATAAGGTCGGTGTAGTTATCATCGGCGACGTCCAGCGTGGCTGGTGTCTGTCAAAACTCAGACTCAACATCAAGCGCTGCTTGCCGAATGAAAGACACGTAAACAGAAAATAAAACTTGGGAATTGTAAGTTGCTGAAAACTAAATTATTACATCAATTTCATAAAGCAGAATCCGTCTCAAGAATCTAACAGTCACTGAATCGGCCAAGAAATTTCTCGCCTCTTATGAACCCCTAAGGTTAGTGATCTGCTTAAAAAAACAATAGCCCTCATTCAGATCCAGTCTAATCCAGCCCAAATCCTTAAAACCTGACGCTTCAATATTAAGTTGTCTAATTGTCGTTTAAGTGGTCTTTTAACACTCAGTTTTTCAACCAAAATTTTTCGAGCATTTCTTATCTCTCTCGTGAGTGTTGCAGGGGGTTAAACACAACATAAACAACGTTTCAACGAAATCTACATGCACACATTTACTGTGGGCCGTCCACTCTTCACTACCTACCTACCCACCTGTGTTAGTTTTGTAAAATAAAAATATGCATATTAAATAATTGCCACACTGAGGTATAAATCTTCAGGTAAACATTTTCGACCATGTAAATGTTTAACAAAACCTGAGCGAATCATTTATGTTTTCGGAACAAGAAGGTGAAATGGTCAGAAATATAAACTCTGCATTCAACCAATATTCCATTAAGGTCATCAAATCAGGGCGTGGGGCGAGATTAATCGCATACTAAATTTTAGTTGGAAAACCTGAAAGGACAAGGGGCATTTTATGCTATCCCAACCCCGTACGACGGCTGGCTGGCCATAGCTTGGATGATAACAAAGCTCGAAGATATTGCGACAAACTACAATTTAATAGGCCTACCATTTGAAGGGGTGAACTAGACTAGAAATTTTCACTTCCGAAGTCAACAGTGCTCAAGTAAAAGAGGGAATTTGTGTGAGAACTAGAACCACTTCTGTGAATAGTCTAGAGTGGTTCTCTCGTAGGGCCTTCGTTCACATTCGTACCTACTCGTTCGGCCGCTCGCTTCCTCCCACACCCCACCTGCTCCATTGTCTCAAGCTTCGGTTATCCTCGCATTCGACAGCTTTCTCACTCTACTGTTTCCTGTCATTACAAAGCGAATTGCTGGATACGCAGTAAGTAGTCCTACTGACCAGTGATGTCTCCTGAACCAACTGCAACGTTCGCAATGTAAAATACCACGCAAGATATTGCAGGTATTAGCTTATCTATGGTTAATGAGCAGTATTAACGTTGATAATTCCGTCTTCAATGAAAGGCAGGAACAACTACATAGGTTATATAACACCGACTAACAGAAAAGTTACGAAATGGAAGGGCTTTTGAAGCAGTAGTGATCTATTTAAATGCTATCTGAAGAAAAATGTCAATAAGGAAAGTCGGTATCCGACCTGAGAATCGAACCCACGATTTCCTGAATACGTGACACGTGTGCTACCTACTAGATTGCTACGTCTGGCACTAAGCCAGTTTGTACTCTTTTCGGAAAAAGTTTAAATATAATGTGAGATTCAATACGAATAACCATCAGTCGACATATTAATTAAGCAAAATGTAAAAAATGAATGAAAACCAAAAGATTAAAATTTTAGACTTTAGAGAGCAATGTGTTTTTGTCTATTCTTTATATCTTGACTTAAAAACACCGACTAAACACCACGAAGCACAGTCCCCGAGAAGATGAAAATGCTCAGCTAGTCAATAAGAAATTACCAGCATTTTAAGGAAACGCGAAGATCCATAAACGCCCAACTTTAACCTATCTTGATCCAGATGCAGCCAGTCACAACCTCACACCTATTTCTTTAGAATAAATTTTAATACTGTCATTTACGCATGTGTGCCCCCTTCGTGTTTGTGGATAAAAGTTTGTACTTATTTCTTATCTCCCCCTTACGTGCTACAAATTTGTTACGGTATGGAGGGGGATAAGGTACCTTCTCTTCCAACACCACCACCAACATAACAGCTAACAACCATTTTCAATTTCTGCTTCCAAGTTGTCGTTATGGGGTCGCTGGGACGGTGGGTTCGAATCCCACTCAAGCCATGGAAGTTTTTCTGTGTCGTGCTGTCCTGTGTACAGGTAGAGGCCTTGCAACGGGCCGATCCCTCGTCCAAGGAGTCCTACCGAATGTCTATAGATCGAGCCAACGAAAAGTTGGGACCCGCAGTGCTCAGGCACTTGAAGAACGGGTCGTTCCCAGTATCCCCAGTTATCGTTATCGTTACGCTTCAACTAATTACTAAAATATATCAAATGTGAATAATAATGCGATATTAACAACAACAAAAACTCGATTTCTAATTTGCAATCTCCTTCTTCAGAAACTTCTGAACAGGAAATACATGAGACAATCATTTGCCGGTATGAATTTTACTAAATGTTTCTTTCAACACATTTTAGTCATCACAGTTTAATAGGTACACCAAATTCAACGGTAGTGTTGTACAGAGTGGGACAGCGCCCATACATCATTTTTAATGATACACTAGTCGGAAGCAGATTATTCAAATTTATTCAAAGTAATGTTAATTGAAAGACAAGCGGTTGCCATTGTTAAGGAACAAAAACAACGTTACTTCTTAAAAAACATACCTGCCAGATGGCGTCTATCAACATCGATGCAATGATGTGCTGAATTCAAAACACTTTCCATTACGCGCAGTAACATAACCGGTGACGTGGCATTAATTTCTTTCACCGGACACGTTACTGTACATAATGTATTATGAATCGTCCTGATGGACGACATCTGACGGGTATTTTTAAGAAGTTGTGATATTCCTCAATAACGGCAAACACTTGCCTTTCGATTCACATTGATACGAAGAAACATGAATAAACCGTGGCCGATCAGAGTATCTTTAAAAAAGATGAACAAACGTTGACCTAATCTGTACGATGCTTTTGCTGAAGTAAAGAAACTAATTTAAGCACAAAATTAAAGCTATTCAGCTACACGTCATTCTTAACCTTGCCGCTAAATAGGGGTGAGTCGGCGTCTCGCCCCGCCCGCGCTTTACCCCCGGGAAAGGACCCCGGTACCCACTGGACAGGAGGTTGGGTGAGCCCTAGAGCTGGTCTGGAAGCACGAAGTACACGCATACAAGCTGATACAACCTGCTGCTATACTGTATCTGACAAACGCAGAATATCTTGAGAGTTTAAGTTTCACAGAGGACAAAATGTGGATTGCGGTCTTCTGGGGTGTGACGCCATGTATTATTATTATTTATTATTGACTGCAAATGGGTTTATACCCGGTGGCAGTGTCCTACAATAACATACAAAACAATGAGACAGAACAGAACAATGAGATACATCAACACAATGAGACAGAACAAAACAATAAACAAAAGGACACAACAAAAACAATAAGACACAATAAACAATGAGATACATCAACACAGAGACAGACAAAACAATAAACAAAAGGACACAACAAAAACAATATGACACCCAAACAATGGGATACATCAACACAATGAGACACAACAAAACAATAAACAAAGGACACAACAAAAACAATAAGACACAATAAACAATGAGATACATCAACACAGAGACAGAACAAAACAATAAACAAAAGGACACAACAAAAACAATATGACACACAAACAATGGGATACATCAACACAATGAGACACAACAAAACAATAAACAAAGGACACAACAAAAACCATAAGACACAACATACAATGAGATACATCAACACAGAGACAGAACAAAACAATAAAAAAGGACACAACAAAAACAACACATCCCACTCAAAATCAACCAACTCATAAATTACAAAACCATCCAACCTCAAGTACTTAACTTAAAAAAAAGAACTTAATACCACCTAGACATAAGACAATAACTGTAATGTATTACAAACGTCATGAACTGATGCACTCACACAACAATACAATGAGACACAACAATACAACATACCACACTCAAAATAAAACATCTGACACAATAAAAAAACACACATCCACTAATTAATCACAATACTTAAGAGTGGAATATAAAGTCCGCTCTCAGTACATGAAAATTTTATCCCAAAGAACTACAGCCCTTCATCACTTGGAGACTAAGACACTTCACTTCACTTATCACCATTTATTCCCAACTTAATAACCCTTAGCTTGTAACTACTTTTCTGACCCTCTTTCTAAAGGTGCCTAATTTACAGGGGAAAGACTCTAGCACGCCTGGAGGTAATTGGTTCCAGCTTCTTATGGTCCTATTTACAAAGGAATATTTGCCTACATCCGTTCTTTGTTTCCTAGTCCTAATTTTCCGAGTATGATCGTCCCTGCCCAGGTAGCATGGCTTTAATAATCTATCCTCTATCATTTTCCAAGCCCGGCCCCCCGTGTATGCTTTGAAAAGGGCGCACATTCGGGCTATCAATCTACGCTGTGCCAATGTTTCCCAACCAGATTCGTTCGTGAAATTAGCAAATTTAGCCGCTCTCTTCTGCACCCGATTTAGTGCTCTTACCTGTCCTTCCCTGTAAGGGTCCCAACACACAGCTCCATATTCAAGTATCGGTCTCACTAGCGACGTATAAGCTAAACGTTTCGTATTGTTATTTCCCTTTTTTAGTATATGCATTACGAAATGGAGAGCCTTCCATGCTTTAATTAGTGTATAATTCACATGATCTGCCCAGCTCAGATCACTGCGAATAAGTATTCCTAAGTACTTAAAGCTATTTGCCTCTGGAATTAATTGATCCCCAAAAAAGTAACTCAGCTTATCCTTCACCCTAGCTCTATTGAAGCTGACTGCTTTACTTTTACCTGGATTTATCTTCATTTCATTTTCTACCGCCCATTCCCATAATCTATTCATATCTGTCTGTAACTTATCAATGTCACTACTATCCATTATTTTCCTGTATACTATACAATCATCAGCGAAAAGCCGTATATTTGAATCAATGTTTTTCCAAATATCATTAACATAAGCTAGGAATAGCAAGGGACCTAATACGCTCCCTTGCGGCACCCCTGACTCCCTTGCGGCACCCCTGACTCCCTTGCGGCACCCCTGTAGTCTAGAAGATAGAATTTCAGAGGTAAAAGTACCCTGAAGATGGAGGCGATACGTTTCTCCGAAACGCGTATAACTACCTGCGGAACTAATCCGTGGAAACGCAGAAGACCCCAAACTACACCTTGTAAGCAGTTGATCATTACGTCAAAATGAACACTGATGATCCCTAGTAATTTCGTATGTGTACGGAATTAATACTGGCGAAAAATGTTGGATGCAATTTTGATTACGTTCCGAAACGTGATACAACTTAAACTGTTAAATCAGAAACGCACATTTAAGAAAACAATATATATTTGCAGACACTACAATAAACGTTACTGTTTTATTACACGGCTAGAATAGAATAATTATATTACTGAAAGTAGAACAATTAAGTAAACAGCAGTACAAGTAGATGAAATAACAAAAGAGGAACACATTCTCACTGCTATCACCGTCTGCATTCAGACTTGTATTTTAATAGGTTCTTCTTTGCTTGTGCAAAAATGCGACCTCGGAATTCTTCCATGGGAGATTTGAGCAGTAAAGGAACATTTTTAGAGGCAATGAGAAAGGTCACCGGAACAGCCCAACGCGAAGGGACTGAGCACTAACTGTGAAACTGTGATGTACCGCAATTCGACTAAATTTACAATTTATCTTTAGTTTCTACATCATAGAAGATGCACCGAGCTTAGATTGGATCTAAATTGCTGTATAATTACAGCCCGTTTCTAATATACATCGACAAAAATGCAACGGTTGGAACATTTCATTTGACGGGGGGAGAGTAAAATAATTTTCCATACGAAAACTGCAACTTATAACTCAGGCGAAGATTAAAAGTTCTGTCTTAAGAAGAAGTGCAGGCAGGATATGTTCAGAGAGGAAACAATTAGGTCAAGGTTTGCAGTGAACATCCCTATTAATATAATTTTCAAACACATTTCCGAAATCTTGGTCGTTTCCTGATATAATATGAAACACAGCTCAAACTGACAGAAAAATTCCGTGGAGTGGAAAGTATTTTGTCAAAATGTCAAATAACGGCAATATTAATGAGTCCACTTGTTTATATGCCTGTATTTGCAATAAACTAAACAATGATGCGGTACAGAGTCCCTCAAAAAAACACAAGAAAATCGAAATGCATCACCATTGTTCTTTGCTATATTTATACATCAGAAAGGCAGTTCGTTATTTCATGAGAAGAATTATTTTCACTCAACAAACGAGGATCATTTTTCGGCCTGCTCTCCTGTCTCTCCCTTTCGACGGTCCCATATGACCATATAAGGAGTTAAACAACATTTCACTTGCACTAGGTACCGTTGTTCTAATTGCTGAACTATTTTGTACGTTACCTTGTCATCTTTGTAGTTGATTGTATGAGCGTCGTTTATGCTGAAGAAACTAAGACGTTGCTCCAGGATATCCGTCTATCAGTTCTGTCATCAGCCCATCTGTTTCTGCCACTCAACAAACACTTTTTGAATGAATTAATTAAAGTAAATCAAGAAATTACTATTATTAACATTCCGTTGTTATTATTTGCTAAAAAAATCACATGCCACTTGATCTGCTAGAACTCGCGAACTTTTTGGTCGGATACTAACACGACTCACCTGAGCACAGAACCCGCATGCACCTGACTGGATTTCAGCATGGGTTTACCGTGAAATAACTGTTTTCAGAGGACATTGCGCCTGTTGCAAACGGTGTAATAAGTATTCAAGCGCTATCTGGGAACGAGAGCCGTTACTACAACATATCCGCCGGCCTCTTCTAAATTGACGGTCGGAAATGTGGAGACGAGAGACCTAAGGTTCGACTGAGGCAAAGTGTGAGATCAAAAGCGATTTGCAAATTTCTGCAATTTCTAAACACATTGCTTGTTTCACCTCAGTTTTTATGCAAGGCTCTTGGACGTGGTAATTCTCTAATGGTTACTTATCAATGTAATTAGCTTGGAAACAAAAGCATACCATGTATACTCAAGTAAACCCACACTTTCATTGAAATGGTGAATTACATTGTTTAGAAATATTTATAGCCGAAGAGACATCATGCTTACAGAAAAATTATCATAATACTGTAAGTTTTCAGCTCGCATTATTAATGTGTGTACAGAGATCATATTATCAAATGTATCAAGAATGTGTCTGGACACTTTCCTTTCCCTTATCCATTGCATCTTGCAACCTATTTCAAGTAAAGCATGAAGTTGACATCTGTTTGTATGCTTAGACAATATGGTAATGCTTCACTCTTACATATAACTAAACTTAAGAATGAAAACTGTTAATGATATTCCAAAATAAAATTTAAAAAATATTCGTATTCTGCCAGAGCATATCTGTTTCTCGGAACAGTTGTACCTGACAGAAAGAAGTCAAGGGCTGATCTGGGAGTTTCAAACCAAATCCCCTCAAATCTTGTGTCACACAGAACTTCTAAAAATTTGGCCCTGCAGATCTTTGCATGACATTCTGTAAGGATTAAAGAAATTAAGTCAGAACACCAGATCATTTTCAGTGAAATGAAACCAATGAAAGGCAAATTGAATTAACCAATAAATCCATCCACTCTGAATGACTTATTTATAACATAAACAGTAAAATGCAGGGTTCTAGTCCAAATATTCCAGTGATATTAAATAAGAGAAACACAGAGGAAAGCATAAGAAGCAACTGTGTTGTCAAGTGTCATTGTTAATTATATACATTCTATGCCCATGTAAATGTAAGGTTATTAATATATTATTACTGCAACTGTGTGAATAAGTATATTATTTTATATGTATTGTATTGAGAAGTGTATAATTACTCTTTTCTTTTCTTGTAGAGTACGCATGTTTCGTATTACACTGTGAAGCTTTCTCTAATTGGAGTCCATGCCTGTTGGAGGCAAATAAATGTGTGAGATGCAGAAAGCAAATAATATAATGAATTTCTTTTCTTCCTTTATCTTAATATTTAGCATTAGTTTATTTTAAATATATCCTATGAATATGATTATATGAAGTGTCATTAAAATTTGGCAGGTGGTTGAAGCCAAGCAGCATAAAAAATATTCTAAGCAATAAAAGCCCAACGGTTTTAAAAACCAAAAGTATAAATGAAATAAAACTTGTGAACATTATCAAGACTTTATTTTACACCAACATCTGAAAGACACTTTAACCAACCTGACAACTTACAATTACAATACCATACATGGTTTCAGGAAACAATCTTATTCACAACCAACAACAGGAAAGCAACTTTACAGAAATAAAACATTTATAACATCTATGTAATGCAACAAACATGCTGTTCAACATGAAATGCATAATTCCATTAAAATGGTGCAAATGTACTACGCAGTATCATGAACAAATAGAAACTTTTTTGTGTGGAGTATGTGGCAACAGTTTATGTGTTAGATTCAAAGAGGTTACTTATTGGCGGTTTTAGCTTATTTCATTTCCAATATTTCACAGTCTGTTCATTTCTGCATGAGGCCAAAATAACATACAGAACTTAATTGAATTTCCCTACTATCTGAAAACTGTTTTAGTTTAAAAAATACTGAACAAATATTTTGAGATGTTTTACCAAATGTCAACTGCAAATTGTAATCTGATCATTAACATAAAAAACAGAACTTTAATTAATAAGGGAATGAAAACTATGACGTTCTGATTTACGAGATAGTGGTTTCCACAAGATGATATGCATGTCAGAAGACAGGTAAATGATAAATTGTCTTTGTATTAAAATTATAGTTATTTGTAAATTAAACTTTTCTGATAAATGATAAATACTCAAAACAAAACAGATTAGTTGTTCATATGAATTTCAGTAGTGTCATGTATTAAAATGTCAGTTTTATCCATATATTGATTTGTATATGTTTAAATAATCACAGTTTTATCATTCAAGGCTCCATCCCATTTCTGCTCACATCATTCAGTTTTCCAAATATTTTTGTAACTTTAAATGGCTAATATATTTGCGGTGTCAACTGTATTTTCACTCCATTTCAACTTCCGAAACAGTCAGACTGATTTTCAAAAACATTTACATTTTCAGTGTTGGGCAATATCAAGTAACACTCTCTCTTTCAATGGCGTTAAATACTGAAATTTAAAGAAAAGTATTACCAATTCACTAGTTTCGCACTACAGCACAAAATAAGATTTGACTATATATGAAACATTACAGGCAACCCACTAAAAGTCAAAACATCTTAGGAAGAAGTAAAATACTAATTATGAATATGATTATATGTGACAAATGTACAACATTCTAATTCTGACATAATATTATTTCTCTTTATAGCAGCTGGTAAATACATGTTTCAACTAACAGAAAAATGGAACCACTATCACAGCCACTGGCAGAACAATGTCGTTTACACCAATGGTGACAAGAAAAGAAGAAATTAATTTCATTCAAGTTAGAAATTATCTGGTCCCATACTGAAGTGATGAATACTGTTTGAATTTGCTTTGATGTAACAGAAAAATTAAATACTTTCTAATTACTGTTTATGTGCATATTAAAGTTTGAAATATGGACAGGCCTTGTCGTTTCCATAAGCTCAAGAAATATGGAGTTTTAATTGTGGTGTTTCAGTTAAAGCATTTGATTGTGGCAGTGTCAAGCATTCAAGAAAACTTAATGGAGACAGCAACACACAGTTCAGTTGCCACTGCCTTTCCTAACCTTCAAGGCATTTTTGTGATATAATCTTCAAATGTATGTTTTTAAACAATGAAAAGAGTGTAAAGAGGTACTTTCTCCTGTGAGTGTTAGTTTCTGCGCTGATTTGCAATATTTCAAATTACAGTCTCTGAGGTAATTAATGCCCATAACACTAAATTTGATTATACTCTAAGATTTTTTTAAAGGTTCACAGCAAGTTTTCCCTTCAGCAGTTAATACAGATACCACTCAGAGGAAAGGCTCAATCCAGTACTTGACAACTGGCCCACCACTCCTCCCATTCACTGCTGCTGCTTTCAATACTCTGTTGCGATGTTTCACATCTTTTGGTTTGCGAACATTTTTGTGATTACTGTACATGCGACTGGGAGTAATAATGGATTTCTGACTGAGACCTGTTGCTTCCAGGAAATGTTCATAATTGGCACCACTATTGCCATTTTGAAGCACAGCAGCCCTGGTCTCAGCACCGTCTCCTGCTGGTCGTCCTTCGTCCTCCACACTCCCAACACTGTCCATGTCCACATCTTCCAATTTGAATTCTTCAAAGTTGCTCCTCAGCGCATTGTTTCCGTCTTCCTCTTCCTCATAATCTTCTTCCTGAGGTGACTCTCTTCCCATTCCAGTACCTAAGTCTTCAAACCGCCGAACCATCTGCGAAACACGAGGCAGTACCAAAGCTCCCTCAGGTTCGCCTTTAGTCAGCTCACTGATGATACTGTTTCCTGAAGAACCTGTGATCAGTGACGAGACAGACGACCCAACACGAATCTTGCCACAGTGATTGTTGTTACTTATAGAAGGTGACGTCTCTATGTTATTTTTCAACAGTGAAGTGTGTTTGTGAACCACTCTCTCCTTGTGTCGCCTACGTTCATGGTCATGGCAATTAGATGTATGACCGTCTAACTGTTTATTACTTTTTACAGTGGTAACTGACCCTCCGCCTCTCACTTGGTGCTTCAAGGTATTTGAATGATTCTGAAAGTCTGATATATTTAAATTGTCAAGCTTTTCTTCAAAACTTGGAGAAGTGATACAGAAATTGTTGTTCTTCTCCTGTTGATGGTCATGACTCAAATCTTGATTCAAAGCAAGCTTCAGACTTCCATTGCTCAGGATCTGTCGCTGACGTGGTTTCTCAGCGTAGTGAATGGTTGATGGAATTCGGGCATCACGATTCAGAATGGGTTTTGCACTGTTCTCAATTAAATTTCCACATTCAGGAATGTCGCGTTGGTTTTGGTTTACATCCTGGGATTGGTCTGGTTCATATTTTGAGGATATTTTCTGATCTTGACTTGTTGAGCTTAGATTAGTGTTGTTTTGAAGGTGATTCTGATTCGGTTGAGCATTATTCATAGTTTTCTTACACAACCCTTTAGCCCCAAGTTGTGGTGGCTTTGGAGGCAGAGCTGGGGGAACTTGGCTTCTACCTACTGCAAACTCCGTTTTTTCCTGTGGTGGACAAGGTGGCACATTAGATGTGTCCTTTTTATCTAATTCTTCAAATTCTAAATTCCTAACAAGTGTCAATCGTTGTGAAGCCATCAACAGGCACGCTTTCTCTTCAAGCAGTTGAGCTTTAGCTGGTGGAGATGGTGTTTTATCTTTTAGAGGCAACTTCAGAGTCTCTTTGTTATTTTGAATGCAGTTCTGTATATCAGGGCTGCCATGTTTATCACCATGGTAATTTGACTGATTCTCAACTAATTGGCTTCCTGCCTCTTCCTCTCCCTCCTCTGCACAGCTTTCCTCATCCTGTTCTTCTTTAATGCTATGACAGTGGTAGCTGAAAATTCCTGTTCCCTTACAGTCAGGTTTGCGTACACTTTCCTGTTGATATCTTGTGGTTTCCATTTCCTCTTGGTCATGAAGAAGAATCTGACTGACGCATTCCAAGACGGGATTGTGCTGATAATCTTTGTACAAGTCTCTAGCATCTAATTCATCTTCATGACAGCCATTCTCCATACTATCTTCAAGTTCCTGTGACTCCGAAAGGGTTGATTCTTTGAATTCATGTCTTTCACCTTCAAAATTCATTGATGTCTGATTCATATTATACTCCTGACTAATGAATTTGTCTCTATTTGCCATTTCCCTGCGCCTGGATAAAGGCCTATAAGACCCATGGTTATTCAATCTGTTATGACTATTCTTCTTAAATTTAACAAAAGCTGTAGTCTGTGATGTTTTAAATTTATTGTCACCAACAGAAACACACTGTAAAGGCTTCTCCTCATCTGAGGTGGCACAGTCATCTTGGTTTTCCTGTATCTTCCTCGTGTGTGTCTCAAAGAGACACACCCCTGATTCCTCTCCAGTTAAACTACGCCCTGAGACCTCCTGTGATTCTCTTTCAGTGTTCTCCTGGTTTCCCTCTGCAGTGATGTTTTTCCTCTTCATCTGAAACAGAAAAACCAATATTTACAAATTATTGACAGAACTGAACATGTACACTTCTTATCTTCATAGCAGAGTTTTCTTCATATGAAACTTTTCTGTTGTGAAATGTAATGGAGTTTATATCTGTCCCCAAATATTCATATTAATATGAAGTCTATATAATATTAAACAAGAAGTTCAGAGAAGAATTTAAGATGCCTACTTACCTTTGCATTCTACAATAAATTAAAAGCACAACATTCCAGGATTTATGCTCAGTAACGTCAGTGTCACTCAAATGTTACGAGTTCTAACAGCTGACAATTGGTATTATTGTGGTCAGGAATTAAAATTTATAATGAGGCCTTAGTGGCATGTTTATATAAAGTTTCATGAACATCTACTAATTGCTTCAAGAGTTATTAGGAAGGACAGCAACTATATGATACCTTACAAAACAAAGAAAGTGTGCTAAATGTCTTTAGCCAATAACATTCTTGCACATTTGGCATCTGACCATAGAAACATAATGACAAAAATACAAGTACCTAATTAATACATAAGATTTCAAATTATATCTTTATTACCCATTTAATAACAAATATGCGATAGTGAATGACGCACCTTACAGAGTCGCGCAATCTCCAGTTGCTGGACGCGGATGACGTCGTCCCTGTCAGAAAGTTGCTGACGAATGTGGCGTTGTTCCCGCCGCAACCGTGCTTCCAGCACGAGGAGCGCCCTCAACACGCACCCGAGCTGTTGGTCCCGTAACTCCCTTCCGGCACGCACTTCTGCCTCCTTCTCCTGCAGCTTTGTGGTGAACGCGGCCACCAACTGCCGGCAGCGCACCGTCTGCAGACGCAGCGCCGTCCGTGTCTCCTCCAGCTCTCGGCGGAGTGCTCTCACCTCGCACTCCATCTGCAAACGAAAATCATACATCAAACCGTGCAGTTCTGTTACGAATCGTTTGAGTTTGGATGCGCCTCTGTTCATGGTTTGGTGCGGTGTAAGCCAACCAGGTCATCTGGTTCTTCTTTTACTAGAGTCGCAATTTGACCATCCCTCGATTCGGCGGTCATCGTTATCCACAAAACAACACTGGGGAAGTCGAGTATTTGTTGCCTTTTTATTTGTGAGCACGATCAAACTGCCACAATATGGCTGACTGACTGTTGCAAGGAAGCGGCTGCACTTTTCAACAACTGGGGTTCAAATGAAGAGCTACCAACAGCACTTCATTTTTTCGACCGTGCTGGGGCTTGCTACGTCACACGCAGGCGACATAACTTTCGTGGCAGGCGTCCCTCACTGATGGAAACTTCTCTTAGTGGCCTGTGATGAGACTGAATAACACATTTCATAATTTGTCTGTTTCTGTAGTCCTTCCATTGTCCAAACGTTGTCTTCCATTTTGGAGTTCTTTGTGATTTCAGAAAAAAACTTGTTATTGCAAAGGTAAAAAAAATGGCTCGTCAGTAGTGACCGGGCTACGAGTTGGACAGCTGGGGTTCGATTCGCGACAAGGTAAGATTTCTATCTTCGCCACATCAACATCAGCTCTGGTACGCATCCAACCTTCTATCCAATTGGTGCCTGCGATCTATCCAAGGGGGTAAAGTGGCCGGAACATGAAACTAACCACTAAATCTTGTGCTGAAGTTAAGAATACCTTCACTCCCCCATACATTTACATGGCGTGGTGCTTAGTTAAGACCAGGGACAAATTTACTTTTACCATGGATTTCCACAAAGGATTCCTCTACTGTGCCGTAATACCAGTTATACTGTACGTAATGTGTTTATAACGCGTGACCTACAAGTGGAGCACAGAGGTTCATTACCGTGCTAACAAAATCCCGACACTGGTCACTATTCTGAGTCAGATTAATCCAATATAGGAACTCCCAAACCGATTTTTCCATTATAATGTACTTTATTTCATGCGCTTCGTAAAGAGAACTTAAAAATGTAAGGTCGACTACAAGGTAAATATCAGGAAATATAATACTATGGAAACGATATGATAATATTGATAGTAACAGCAATAACAACATAATTCTTTTTAGTAGAAACCAAAGTTCATCCCACGCTGTTTGCCCTTCCTTTGTCTCTCAGCATGAAGAGCTGTTTGTATTATTTGTTTCTCGACATGAAGTGGAAACACGACACTTGTACAAACCGGTGTTTATTCACCCTAATTGTCGTAATGGACAACATGAATAAGAGGTCACTCACATAACAACTAAAGTTAAATGCCACTGACGCATACTATACAAAAACAGCGTGGAGCAAACAAGCAAAACTTTAAGTACTAGAGAACATGAAAACACATGCTTCCACAACCAACCCGTGAAGCATAGTCCTTCTAGAGAAGCTGATGGTCACTCAGCTAATATACACACTTCCCGTCTCTGATTGACGTGTTTACAAAAGCCCGCCACTGATCTACATCCGGAGCCAGTTGAATCCAGTCCATACCCTCACACTATTCACCCTCCCAACAACAACTGTGTTACATAAATTTGGTGTCTTCTTTCATATTTTCCATCTAAACTTTTGTACGCAATCATTATATCCCCATGCGTGCTGCATGTCGTGTCCATCTCATCCTCCTTGGTTTCACCAACCTGACAATAGACCTATTTGGTGAACAACACATATTATTTTAACATCACTTATCGACAAATTTTACATAATGACTTTCATGTGTTAACAATTTTAAATACGACAGTGGATATTTGAGGTTATGTCTGAACGATTTAACGTGTCAGAATATGTGATATTGAAAATTACGCAAAGAAATGGATTACTAAATTACATAAATATTAATTTATCGACACGGTTCTTGTAAGTCTCTCCATGTCCACTTAATTCCATGAGTAGTCTGCTTTAAGTTCTTGTCAGAACTTCTCATCGAAATATTGATAAAATACGTCGATTATGACAGCTGTATAATCAGCAACACGGAGTTACATTTCTGAGCTAAATTTTGTCCGGATAGAGCAAGTCTAATGGTCCACATTACTAGTCTCAACCCATTTAAAATTCCATTACAATTATCCCCCTAAGTTAGGGTCGCTTTCAGTACATATCAAATTACGACTGGGGGAAGTGAAGTGTAACCAGCTGGCTCGTCTGCTGCAGAAGCGACGTGAAGTGCCGTGGAACAGCGTTTGAATTATTAAATCCTGGGGACAATACATTTCAGGATACAATTCTATAGCAGATGTAACAGGCTTGGATAACTGACGATTGTAAAGAAATTCCACAACAGTAACGTGTGATGATAACAAAGGTTTCATGGATCGTAAGATATTTAACGATGCAGTGCCAATTGGTGCAGTTATTTAGCACTGAATGGTTTGAAAGGATGATCACGTTCGATAACTCGGAAATATAAAGATACTTAACTCGAAACTATTAGGAGTTTGTGCTTGTTTCAAGGAACGTCTCGGCAGTCATCTCCACATGGAGAAGGAATAAAACCTATCAGGATTCGGGCCAGATACTTTAGATACACAGACATATTTGACAGCAACGCCAAGGCAGAACACCAAGTGTTTCAGAACACGCAAATAGATAGATGTAGGCGGGGCATGAGAGAAATGGGACGGAATGCAAGGAGGTTGGAATAAATCGTCACGATTCTCACAAATAATCTGGCGTGCGTTATCAGACATGATTTCCCTGCAAGGAGCGTGCATGTCAAGAATTTTATTTTAATATTTACAATAGCAGAGAAGTCAGCAAACTGGGCATTACTCTGAAATCTCCTCGTACATAAAATAACACTGTTCAACTCTTAATATGAATACACGAATACACTTAGTTTCCCATCTGATGGCGATAATTAATGGGTTGTTGGAGCAAGGCATGAAAACATGTTACAGACGTAATTACAATTGTGTAAAGGATATTTTTTTACGTTAAAAAGACAAACATGGCAACGATGCAAAATTTTAATTGTAGCAGGTAAATTTAACGTAGCCGGACTGTAAATTGTACACAGAAATGGATCTCTATAGGTTATATTAATTATATATTAACTACATAATTTACATTCATCATTGTACTAATTTGTAGTCCCCACTCTATCTAATCTACCCATACACACAAGCTATCGAAAGAAAGCAGGCTTCGAAACTTACGCAGAACTTGTTCTAATACATTGATGAATGAAACAATGAAATGTCCTCCAACAGTACAGATTCACACTCCAGTCTCTTCAATCTGTAGGTCGCGTAACTTGTTTCTATGACAACCAACAAAAAATACCTAGACACGCTAAGACAGTACTTTACTCTAGAGATAAAGGAAGTCATCAGCTATTCAACAGACGCTTATACGTAGAAGCGTGCACTGCTTTCTGAAAACTCTGATACCAGGTTGAGGTTATCCGAGGCCGGACAGTGCCCTATCGATGGTCACTGCTCTTATATCTCGCATACCGATTACCATGTAGGCTGCCAAATGATGTTTATGAGTCGTTCCCAAGACAACGTCCTTGGAAGGCCATGGCTTCAACTGCCTATTACTGTCTTAATCGTGGGCTGTAGGTCTACACGTTTTCTTATGAACTAGAAATGTATCCAGCAGTAGGCCGATTGCATTTAATATCGCAGTTCTTGCGGATTCGTCTGTTTACGTCTACCTCGCATCTGCGAGCTGTTTGTCTACTCTTATGTCATAACACTGGTGACTCAGTCAGTATATTCTTCTCAGGCCAATTCTGAACGTCCTTGGGAAGATCTTGGAGTCTACTTTCCTTCGAATGCTTAAATATATATCGTGAAATTATAATTAATTAATTAATAATTATGCAATTTGGTGATCCATTTCCGTGTAAACTATATAGAGACTATTTCATGCTACGTTTATGATGCATCTCCAGTGATTTATCATTTACCATCATCAAAACCGTAAGCTGAATGCAGGACTTGCGCCGTGTAGTCTGGTAGAAGTTTACTAACATTTTAGAAGTCCTTGCTTCCTCCATCATCAGGGCTCAGTACACTGGTGATTGGGGCACCAAGGATATACAACCCAGCAGACAGCCATCTTCGTACTCAGCGCCGTGAAAACCTCAAATCCTTTTCGGATCTTTAGCCATTGTCACACCCACTGCACAAGCACTATTGGCAGTTAATGAAAAAGAACGAAAGAGATGGTTATCTGTTGTCGTGGCATGTCGTTCACGTATACAAAACTGACCTAATACCATTATGGTAAAATTACCTCTGGATGTTGTAGAAATATATACGTTTCGGAGGCTGACATTGCCTCTGTCTTCAGGTAGATGGAAAATATATTTAACTCGCCTCGCAAAGTAGGTGCAATCCCTATCTAAAGATAGAGACAGACAGTTTCCGAAACGTCGTCTATATTTATCCAGACAGTGAACAATAACCAAAATTCTCCCATAAAGTTACCTAAGTGCATGAAGTAGAATGCCTACGTTATAACGAAAGGCTTGTAATTTACACATCACGACCTGCATATCTTAGTCGTACTTCAACGACCTTCCTGCCAGTAGTTCACGTCTTGTGAAGGCCGAAGTGCTTCCCGCACCGAGAGACGTGTGGTTGGTTACGCTAAGCTCCACTGCCTCTAGTGGCGTTCATCACGTTATGGCTGCAGACATGATTCAAACGCGTTCCAACAAAGAGTTCTGACCAAATTAGTGTTTTCAAAGCTTGTTTTGCCCTAACAAATATTTTAGACTCAAAGAATACGTTTTCGACGTACACTTGCATGGGGCGAGAAGATTGTCTAATGAAAGAGGCCGCTGAGATTCAGCAACCTCACAGTGGCTCAACATAAAAACAGGAATTTACTTTATGATTAACATTCACATGACATGCAGAACCGCTTCGTATTCGAATTAAGCAATATTCTCGTTGGTCTAGTGATAGAACGTTATCGTCACTCAAAGATTCTTCCAGGATAAAGAAAATAGAGTGTGGGTCCAATGTGGAATAGACGACCGTGCAACTCCACTGGCTATTCTCCTGGAGGGCAATCACACGGCGGGGAAGAACGCGCTTCGAAATGTATACATGCATAAGTTATCTTAAATATAAAATCGCTTTCTTCCCCCTTTCCTCTTGTTGTGACTTTATAAACTGCAAAACGCAGCTGCTCAGTGTTCTTATGACTTTAGGAAGCAGTCCTGAGTGGCGTAAAAACTATTTATTTTAAATAAATTGTTACCCGCCCTGTAAAGTGTGGGACGACGCTGCAGTTAGAATAGAAAGGTCAACGGCGAGACACGTAACTTCAGTTTTCGATTCAAAAAATAACTAAATAAAATACCTAAGTTTAACTTACAACTGGATAATATTTTTCTGTGTAATGAATCAACATACTGAATAAATCTTTCTGTACACATACTTAGGCATGTTCTACACAACTTACAGGCTTAAGAGTTTAATCTAAATCCGTAAAGCCGTTGAATTTTACAGTCCTAATTTTTATTGTGAAAACCGGTATATTATTTCGTGCACAAAATTATCTATGTGGCGCCCGCGATAAATAACAGAAAAGGTGTGTTACATCACTTCCTTTCGTGTTCTAAACCTGAAGTAAACGATAAGTAAGAACAGTTCTTTGCATGCTTCGTGCAGTGCACCGACTTTCATGCGCTAGTTAAGAGGTTAATATACGATGTCACTGGTTACACTCTTAGTGATGTTTATTAATGATGCACGCAGAAGATTAAGAAGTAGCCTGTTAGAGAAGAAGTTACTAAAGATGCGTGACACAGCCTTAAGAAAGAAGCAGTTTCACTATTTCAGTACAATATTTTGATAAAAAGTCTGGCGAATACCATGTACTTTGGAACAAGTATAACTTGCTAACTTCATGGAGTAGAGTCCCTCAGAAGCTGGTAGACGCTCTGCTATTCAATACATTCCCCGCCTTTTATGGAACCCAACGGTTCATAACCGTGTTCTCAGGACCTCACCAATAAATCCTGTTCTGAGCTAAATGAATCTCTTCCGAATCCTCAAACCCTATTTCTTTAAGATCAATTTTAATATTATCACTTAATCTAAGTGTAGGACTCCCAGTGGTCTCTTCTTTTATTTTTTCTCGACTACAGTCCTGTGTGAACTACTCATCTATCCCATGCGTGCTATGTATCCCGCCCAACTCACCCTCAGAGACTGGTAAAGAGCAGGCTACAAATTATGAAGCTCCTCGTGTGATTTTATCAATTTTTCCTTTGCTTCCTCTCTTACTCTCAAATATTCTCTTCGGCATCCATTTCCTAAACACTCTTGATCTACGTTCTTCCCTTCGGGTGATGCCCCAAGTTTTTCTCTCGTATCGAACAAAGTAAAATTACGTTATCGAACAATTTAGGAAACTCGTCACATCAATCACTGATGGATCCGAGACATCGAATTGTTACTCCGTATCGAGGCGACTGATCGCTCCAGAAAAATTTATTGGATTTGGTGCCTGTTGAAACATCAGATTTCGTTAACTGTAAGCCTACCAACGGCACAAAAAGTGTCACGACCAGGGGCTAAAATATCGCTTCTGTTTCTCAACTATCATTAGTGTTTCAGGTCTATTAACTCTGTACATTTTGCCTAAAAGTACCACTGAGTTTTATTTACCACATCAGGTTCAATGATCCTGTTGTAAACAAAAGCGTGAAAAAGTCATTTCCACCTATAGCCTAAGTACATTTAGATACAGTATAACCTTCAGCTATTAGATGAAAGAAATACGCTAGCAGTATGTACGATACTACCATCTTGCCTGTATCAGTCGAGAACTACTTCACAGTATAGGTACATGATGAAACACAAGAGAATTTAAATTTTCAAAATTTGAGTGACAAGTGTCACAGCGATTTGACAGTAACAAACACCTTCTCACCCACGGCAGTGGAAATAAGACTTGCAAGCATCTCGTGTTATATCCCTCGCGGAAAAAAACACAACAGAAAATATTTTCGAAGATGGCCGTCTTCTGGGTTATGGCGCCATGTAACCCTGATGATGGAGGCAGCAAGGACCTCTGAAATGTCTGCCAACTTCTAGCAGACTACATGGCGCAACAACCCAGAAGACAGCCATCTTCATACTCGCCGCTGTGAGCACATGGAATCTCACAAAGGACTTCAATCCCTTCATATCTCTTAGAGATACTGACTGGCTCTGTTAGGTGAAACAAATGATTCATTTTCTTCTACGATGCTTTGTGAGTTACTTTAAAACACTATTTTATTTCCAGAGGTTATTAACATTGATTGTACCTTTACATATAACAGGAATTTGCCATGACAATGTGCGTTCTTAGTAATGGCACTAGATGACGCAATACACTTAGGAATGAACGCAGGAAAAGAAATATTCCCCGTTGAATTTCGACGGGCCTATCATCTAGTATCAAATAAACTCACTGCAGACTATAAAAGATTGGGGATAAGGCAGTGATGTCAAACTTTAAGGTCTTAGCCCTGTATTTGGATCGAAAATAGACAAAACATCTCAATCGGAATTAGTCGTTGTGTTCGCCAACAGTCGAATCTGATACATCCACAACAGACCTGCAAGTCAAACCCGATACAGCTTCAAGTAACGTGCTAGCTACATGGAACATGGAACTTAAGAAACTGAGAGTCAATCAGCTGATCAATAAATTCCCTACATTTTAAGGAGCCCGAAGGCCCAAAACTGATTCACAAGATCCCACCTCTAGACTATATCATCAGGCAGCTAAATCCAGTCTGCACTTTAATATTATCTTCCTATCTATACCTAGATCTCCTTTGTATTTGTGTTCAAAACTTACAGTAAATATTTGTAAGTTCATTAGCTGATGGTACGGAGCTATGATGTGCTAATTTAGGACAGACATTATTTGCGTGATGTTCATGTCGAATCTTGTAAAAATCGCTATTAAATTAAATAATAATTATAGACAGACACTCGCACAGACAGTACGATACAGAAAACAATGCTCAGTTGAAAATACACAAAAATGAAAGAAACGAATGAGTCGAAACAACGTACCCATCTCAAGAAGCAAAGGACATTTAAGTGTGAAAAGAACAGAACAATGAGCTAAAACTCAGTATGTTAATCACATACCCTAAGAGAAAACAGTGTCCTGACGACGCTGCGCGACCTTAGCACGCTACGCTGTGCATCTCAACAAAGACAAATGTAGACACAAAAACAGAAAGAAACAAAGGAAGCGAGCGAGAAAAACAGTAAAGAGTAGAAATAAAATAAAGCAGAAATAAAAACAAAAATGGAAACCAGGTAAAAAGAAAATACACAGAAAGTGAGCCGGGCCTACGAATAAACAAAAGAACTCCTTTCATTTTTTATTTGCCATTTAGAACACAGACGGTGAAACAATTAACATATATTTCATATGCGAAGACCCGAACATATAATTTTGAGACCTGTTAATACTCTTAGTGTTGCCAATAACCACGAGCTTGAATATAGGTGAGTGGGTCCAGGCTGACTTTTCAACGCGTACCGTTTCATATGCAAATTGTAGCAGACCTCGCTGACGGCATATCTGCACACTGGAATGTTAAGTTCCCGTGTGGATCTATTCAGAGGCAAATTGTTACGTATGGCAGATACATCCTTGCTGGATTAATAGCCGTGGAGCGATACAGGAATGTAGGAGGTAGGCATTTGATGTAAGGTCAGAGAAGGCAGCTACCATAATTATGTATGATGACGACTAGATAATATTTTTCGATATCCATAAAATGAAAATCGTGTATCTCCATATCTTTCATCTTCAAAACTACTGAATGGATCATGATTTCATTTGAGGTCATGCACTGCCCCTTCTGTAATTCTGCTGTCCAGTTTCAATACAAAACATGTGATGGTTAATTACAGGTGTTAGGAATGGGACGTAGTTTCAGCTCGTGAACTCAGTCCTTTGAAAGAAGAATCTAATTTAAAAATCTAGTTCCTACTTCAAACAAAACACGATAATGATGTTAATGAAAATAATAGCAATAGTCTGAGAACCACGACTGTAAAACCCGCAAATACATTCTGTGAACCAAATGCAGATTTGTTGAAAAGTCATAGCCATGGGATAAATAGTGATCTATGCTTTAAAGGGCTGAACATTAAAAAAAACTGGTTCCACATGTTGACAAGAGAGATGTAGTTTTCAGCGTGACATTCTTAAAAGAAATCTATTCACACTCTAAAAGGAGCAAACCAGGCCCGTAAAAATGGAGTCCGCTGACATTTAAGTAGAACACAAGGAAACGTGAAAGCATGAAAATATGTTTTTTATGTAATTCAGATTGTCTGAATGGTACGTAACGTAGGGGATTTCCGTTTGTTTTCAACACGCACAGATGTGACTACAGCCTATAAGAGTATGATAAATGATACTGTAAATTACAGAAATTGTTAGCGTGTGATCTCAAGCGCATTACGATTATTTCTTAAATAATCTGCCTTCGTTAAGAATTTCACTCCTAGTTCTTTCCATTTCTCTACATTTTCCTTCCCTGACAAATTATTATACAGATTCACTGGAACCACTTTCTCACGAACTGTTACCGTGGAAAGAACGCCCTTTCTCGTACAGAGAATCAAGGGTCGATTTTGTCTTTTTCTAGACCAGCTGGAGATAAATGGAAACGCAAGATGCTTACGAGGTGCGATCGGAAAGTTTCAATACTGTGTCAATAGCGGGCGAACCGGATGTAGTACGAGCTTCTGCCGCTAGGGGGTGCGGCCTACATTCATAGTGAATCAGTGTGCCAGCCGGCATCATCGAATTAGCATTTGTTTCTTAGTTACGGGCGTTTTGGTAGTGCATTACACCGACCCTCCTGCGATTTCGGAATGGCTTGTGCATCAAATTTTGCCAAAGACTCGCCAAAACGGCTACGGAAACCTATGAAATGCTAAAGCAAGCATTTGGGGAGTCCGCAATGGGTCGTGCACAAACTTTTGTGTGGCATTCACGTTTTAAAAATGGCCGAACCTCTGTCGATGATGACGAGCGTTCTGGACGACCATCTTCGAGCACAACGCCCGAAAATGTTTCGAAGATTCGGCAGGCCATTCACGAAGATCGACGTCGTACCATCAACGACTTGTGCGACATTGTTGGGATAGGCTATGGGACCTGTCAGCTGATTCTAAAGGAAGAACTCCACATGCGACGCATCCTGTCTGAGGACCAGAAGCAGAATCGACTTCTCGTTTGTCAGGAGCTCAAAGATCTTGCAAGAACTGACCCCAACTTCCTTTCTAAGCTCCGTGTGACTTCTTCCTCTTCCCAAAGATGAAAATTCAGCTAAATGGAAGGAGATTTGAGACGATAGAAGAGATTCAGGCAGAATCGCAGATGGTGCTTGACAGGCTGACAAAGAAAGATTTCCAGGGATGCTTCCAGGCTTGGCAGCTGCGCTGGGATCGTTGTGTTCACTCCCAGGGGAACTACTTCGAGGGTGATAGATGAATTTAATACCTGAGATAAGTGTACGGGTTTTTATAGGCGCAGTCTAGAAACTTTCCGATCGCACTTCGTATATCACAGACACAGCAGAATTCCAGGAAAGGCAAGCAACAATGCGTGCTCTGCGGTATAGGTTTTTGTGCCGCACACAATGAAAACTTCATTCTCTGTGGCGTAGAAAAGACTGTTTAAAAACTAAGGAATTGAGGGCAGTACTCGTAAATCCTACTTTCCTGATGTACAGACATTTATCAACAAAAGCCTGTGTTTCAAATATCTAACGCCTATTAATTCTGGTCATAGGACGGGGTAGCAGTGCAATTATGTGGATGCCAAATGTGTCCAAGTTTCGCGCAGTCGCCATGATTTTAAATGTTGACTTATAAAGAATATTTTGTACATATTTTGTAGGCGTGTTTATTTATAATCACTCCAACAGGCCAAATAAGTTATGTCTTAACGAAGAAGGTTTGGAACTGCTTGACGCACCTTAAATAAACATGATCAGTAAAGGAAACTTGAAGAATTCTTCGTGAATCACCAGACACTTCAAACAGTTTGATAAGTATGGCCGCTCCTTACGTGCGCATCTGAGTAGGAATTACGAACGGAAATGTTGCTTAATCCTTTACTGCAGTAATTCCCAAACTGCGTTCCGCTTAAACCTGCAGTTCCAAGAATGATCTTCTTAGCTTCTGCAGATAAATTCTACCAATCACGAACTTCGCTGCAACTCTCATGTACTAGCTTTATTTACTTTATGATTATAAAAACACACGTTCAATTCCAAAATAAACTATGGGAATGGAACTTCATCCTAACGGATAAACAAGGTTTAAAGGTGTTAAATAACAGAGAACTGAGGGAAGTATTTGAACCGAACAGAATGAAAGTCGTAGGAGAATTAAAGAAATCACGTAGAGCTTAATAATTAGTAATGTTAAGGTTGAATGGGACAAGAAGAACGCACTGGGGAAATGTACAGTGTGTCCACAAAGTCCCTTCGGGGTTTTGAAAAATTGTGGCGCGCAAACAAATTGAGCTAGCCACATGTATTAATATTTCATTAAGAGAACCTGCAGT
Organism: Zootermopsis nevadensis; assembly: GCF_977971745.1. Lineage (NCBI taxonomy): Eukaryota > Metazoa > Arthropoda > Insecta > Blattodea > Termopsidae > Zootermopsis > Zootermopsis nevadensis. Next base: position 13,555,857 of record NW_028259192.1, on the reverse strand, counting down.
GAAGAGACGGCTTAGATGGGAGGATAATATTAAATGTACCTTAAACAACTACTGTGCGAATGAATTCAACTGACTCGGGATAATCCAGTAGTGAGCTTTTTGCATACCGCTATTAATAAAAGTTGAGATTTTTTATCAGCTGAACTACTATCAACTATACTCAGCCCAATCAAGAGTACTCTGTACTGCTGAGTTGGTGTATTAATGTGCTAATAATTATCGGTGTTGGACTACAGACCCGTCTTTTGATACCCAGTCCCCACCTATAAGCAGCTTTAGTGCCACGTGAGTGTTATGATACTGAAATACACACCTTAGCTGGTGTTGCGCAAATCCAGACGTTGCTTACATTAGAGGAGATATTTATGTATGATTCATATAAAATAAATATCAAAACATCGCTTATTTGCACGGGGATATACTGAAATAAAATTTATTTTTATAACGTACGATATGCAGAATGCCCCAAAAGGATGTATACACAATGCAGACGTGTGTAATGGTTGTGTGTGTACAACTGTTTGTGACACCTGTATCTATTAAACTCTTACTTAAAATTATAGTAATTATCTTCGGGGCTAAATATATGAAACTATGTTTCATCGACTTAATACACAATGTAAAACCTAACAGGACACTTGGTAAGATTTTAAAGTTCTCACAGCGACAAGTATGTTGTCGGCTGTCTTCTGGGATGTTGCACCCTGCAACGTGGCAGAAACAGACCAACATTGCAAAGCGATCCTCGTAAACAGTCACAGAATGGAGAAAGCAGTACATTGAAACAACAGACTACTGGCCTACTATACACACGTAAATCTATATAAAACAACAGAACATATTTTTATGTGGTAGCTCTCCACTTCTACTTGTTCGCACATCGATGTGACGCCAGCTGTTGATTGAATGAGCGGCCGAACACCCCATAAGCGCATCTGATTTCTCACAATTCCCACATTATAACAGAATTACATAAGATAATAATCCATGGCGTAACAGCTCCAGAGAGCCAAAGCCGACTAGCTTGACTGCTGGCCTCACGTTCACATTCCTAAGCAAAGGTGAACGATCATCCAACCAGATATAGAGTGACGTGTGGTCAGCACGACGAACCCCCAGCCATTGCTAGTTTTCCTGACCGGATTACGCTACTCATTGTAGCCCCCCAATTTCCTCACGATGCTGGGTTGGCACCGGTCGAAAGCTCATGAGAAAATTTCTTCTCCCCCGAGACTCGAACAAGCGCGCATTCCGTATCTCCGGTCCGAAGCATGATGCCTCAGACCGCGCGGCTACGGCGCGGGACGAATTATATAAGAACCGAGAGTAATTATTGTATTTTTCCTGTTTCGAAAATTTGGTACAAAAGTGTCAAAATCGTAGAAAAATTTCAAAATGTATTTCTCATGTTGTGAAGATTTTCATCACAAACAACTGAATATAACTTAGTGTTGCATAGTATAAAACATTTATGTTTTATTCCCCGTTGAATGTCAATGAGCACCATAGTAACTCACGGTCTTGACACAGGGCTTCCATGCTATATTTGGATTACGACAGTTGAACTGTGTTCTATGTTTGCTGACTCATACATTTGAATTGTAGCTCTACATATAAATATTTCACATTCCTAGCCCATATTTGACTGTGCTGTGCCAGTCATGTGCGACCAACAATGCCTGCACAAACACAGGTACGACTGCAACCTGTAAACCGCACGATAACATACAAAAATGCATTAGAAAAAAAGACCTACTTTAAAAATCGGCTCATACAGTACAATGACTGACTACGGATTGGACGACCGAGGTTCGATCCCCGACAGGGGCAGAGGATTTTTCCTCTAGCAACTGAATCCAGACCTGCTCTGGGGCCCACCCAGCCTCGTGTGTAATGGGTAAGGGGTTCCTTCATTTTTTACTTTAAAAATCAGTTCCTCTGGTAACGCATGCGCTAGAAGCTATACTGAATTTCAACGTATTCTGTTTAAATTTCATAAAACTAAAAAATTCTATGGGGTAAAGTCTTTTTGAGAAGCTAATATTCGCTCTGTTGGTCGTCAAGCAATTATCCGCCTATTATAGGACCCGAAGGTTCATTATTCAGTTCACAAATGAAAGCCGCTATACTCAACCGGATTAATCTAGTCCAAATTTCAAATTTGGTGTGCTTAAAAAATAATACATTTTGGAAATATTGGTAAATAAATTAACCTCTTCAAATGAACACGCGAAACAGTTTTCAGCAGCCAAAACTTTTATGAGTTCTGAAGGAAACGAAGAAAATAAACGTATGTAGCTTATCCTTTCGTCCGCATTATACCGATTGGCGCATAATTAATCACCTGTAGTTTTACTGAAGCTTCCCGTGATATATTCAACAATTGCGACAAACTGCTGGGCTGTGTAGCTAGGGCGCACGAGCGCTCCTGCCGCAGCGGTAAAACTAACGCAATCGCGTATTCTTGACAGTGAAATAAGCGCATTGTCTCCGTTTACCTTTAGTTGGAAGCTGGATTTTGTGGAGACAGTTGGAGTGTGCTCTAGATCAGTGGTATTCAACCTTTTTTGTTCGTACCCCGAGATATAATTTCTCTTCAACTTTGTACCCCCAAAGTTATTGGTGTATAATTCAAGTTATACATAGTATATAATCTACATCTAAAATAAATTAAATAAATTACATTACTGATTATTCAGTGTTTATCATAAAATAATATATATTTTTTAAATTTCACGTACCCCCTAAGATGTCTTCGCGTACCCCAGGTTGAATACCACTGCTCTAGGCTAATAGGTCGAGGTATGAATTTTGTTGAGACTGTCGCTGTGTACGCTTTTTGGTAGGAGAAAGGGCAAAGCGTAGAAATAAATTTTGGTTCAGTCCACTTGTAAGACAAAGATTATTAAAAGCTAAGTTTCACACGTATGTATCCAAAGAAATTATTCAGATACTTTCTTTTTTTGTCAAGTTGACTCGAGTTCGGCAGTAGAGCTCCACAGACTTCTACCCACAGTTTCTGCTAGGTTTTGTCACTGTACTCCGATATGGCCGAACTGTACAGTGTCGGCCTTTTTTCTTATTCAGTTACACCAGGGTCGGGCAAAGAATGGTCGCCGTGCGGCTGTTTCACCGCTCGTGGCGCACACGTCTTCGTGTTCTATTGCCACCGCCAGCCGCTGTGCGGCCACCGCACCGCATCGAAAATGTAGCATTTTGTGGTAGAAGAACCGTAGCGGTAAAACTACCGCACGTGCGCTCGCTTCCTACTGAAACAGTGCGTTCCATCAACACGGCAGATAAACCGCTGCGGCCCAAACCTTCCGTGACTGCGGAGTCTAACGTTCAAGATAATTTCTTAAACCTCTACTTAATTCCTGACAAAAATAAATAAGTAAATAAAAGTTATTTCAAACGAAAAGATTAATTATGCGCCATCTGTACACATCTGAAACCAGTGATCATAATCGAATTGCTTTCGATATTGGTAGTCTGTTCTGCTAGGTGTGGGGAAAACATGATTTTGGTTCTTATCAATCCAACACAGCCGTTCACTTTGCTTTAAGCTTAGATCAAAATATCAGTATTTTTCTTGAAAAAAAAACCGGTTCATTGTATAAAAATTGGTATATATGATGGCGGTTATAATTTTGTCCCGAATTTTCATTCTTTCTCAATGCCTTCACTGCCTCCTAACCCGTCCTAAACAAATTCTTTCCTGCATGGATGCGGTAAATATGTTGGTCTACGTGTAGCAAACAGCAGAGTACCTTGAAAAAATTGCCCAATATAAATCAGCTAAGACTAACACACTATGATAAAAATTCCAGATCATAATTTCAACTACCTAGCATAACATGTAACTATTATTAGTATATCTTCATGTTTTATTCGAAGCATTTGCTCAAGTAGTGAATATTTAACGAAATACAAGTAAAACAATTTGTACCTATAATAAATGCATATTACCGCTAATTACTTAGGCAAACTCGCGAAAGAAGGCGTTTCTGATTGCAAAGCGCCTCTATTAAGGCTTTCTGCTCCACTGGAGAACATGTAAGTTTTTTTTTCAAGTGCCATATTAACGAGGGCCGTCCCCTGGTATGGATCCCCACACGAAAGAACACCAGAACTAGTAAACTTAAAGGTACAATTTGGCTGCACGCGACAGAGACAAGCGACCGAGGCAGGCGACAGAGACGGGAGAAGAACACATTGCAGCTTGTCGCCACACACTTCTGAGGTGACGACCGAGACATGCGGCAAAGTGTTTGTTTTCTTTGTTTTGTTGAGACATACGTGCACATATTCTGTGAAAAATGAGTACAAAAATGCTTCTAAAAAGGTTAATCGAAGAAGATGATGTGGTGTTGTGTTATTTGTTGCGAAAGAAACAAAGAAAACCTATGAGTTCAATATTCAAAACCAGACGCGAAGAAGGATCTTTCTGTCGGTGGTCAGTGGTCGGTTTTCTGCTACTAATTCTACCAATTGCTCATCTTGGTCACCAGTAAATTTAATTTCTGCCATTATTTTACTCAACAACACACGTGCTGCCTGAGCCCGTCGCGAGACACTACTGGTCCGAGAGCGGTCTCCTGTGCTTTGTCTCTGTCGCCTGTCTTTGTCTCGCGCTCGTAATTGTACTTCATACGATTGTACAGAGAGCAGACAGGAAGCGACCAGTCTCGGTCTCGTAACTCTGTCGCCTGCCTCGGTCGCTTGTCTCTGTCGCGTGCAGCCAAATTGTACCTTAAGACTCCGGCTCAAGACGAAGTCCCTTCCTTGTACTGTTCACCAAGCAATTTTAATTCATCCATTTCCCTCAGCAGTCAAGAGAGCCATGCACGAAAACTTTACGGTAAGAAATGCTTCTTCTGTTTGTTTACATTCTTCCTGGACGGAAAATTACGAGAACTAAGAAAAGTTTGTTGAAGTCAAAACTAACGACTTTCTTTTGCAAATGTTTAAAACAGTAGTGCCGAAGCCCACACTGCTTGTTGTACAGCCCCCTCCAGAGCTAGACATTCCCAGAGGTCACAGATCGATGACAATTGGGTACCTCAACCACGTGGTGTTTACGCTGTGACAGGTCGATAAATTGCCATGACAACTTACAGAATTCATTCGTCACAACATGCGTGTTGGGAAACGTGTTTATTACAGGAAGGAAATCGATAAAATGGAAATTCCATCCTGCATTTGTAGGGTATCAAGTTCGTGTGTCTCGCAACTTTTAGCTTTGTTTTCATGGCGCCTAACTAAATTTATTGGAGACATCATCAGAAATTTTGTGTGACTACAGATCTCATACTTCTGTATGGAAGTTGTTGTTGGCAATTGGAAACGCAACGTGGACGTTCAGTTTTGAAGTTACAACAAATATAATGTACCAACGTAAGTGATGTATGAAGCAGAGCACTGAATTTTATAAACGTTAATTTCAAGCCTTGCAAGCCTGACCACACTGACGAAATTATTTGAAAAGAAAGTAGTTGCTGTAACAAATCTAAAACTTCTTGACGATGGTGAAGAGTCAATTGAATAAAAATTTTCTTGGATATTATCCATCGTCTAGTAAATATAAAACGTAAAACGACGTTTCGGAGATGGGACTCTATCTCCGTCTTCAGGTTCCTACACAGTTGGGCCCACTAGATAGAGCTAATTAGTTGCTGTAAGTTCTCCACAGAATTTCTTATTCTAAGCCAAGTTATTATTACAATAATTGTTAGTATTATTAAAGTTGCCGCTGGTACTTAACTAAGCACTACGTCATGAATACGTGTGGTGGAGTGGGGGTATATCTCCTTTCTTTCATCTTGTCACTAGCAGAAGGCGAATGGTCAGCTTCACGGAAGCTGGGCGAGTCCCAGAGATGGTCTGGACGCTAAGAGAAACGTTTCTTACCTCTCCCGGAAACAGAACTCCTGTTGGCCAGTTTAGCCTAGTCACTATACCGACTGAGCTATCCTAGCTCTGAACTTACTAATGATAGATACAAAAACCTCTTTCTGCTATTATTAATATATCGTTGTTCTTTGTCTTCCTCGTACCTTTGCCCTCCAGATTCATAATCTCTCGCTGTCTTTGGCCACCTGCTTCCGCGAAATTCTGCAGAGTCCTTCCATGTCTTCCTACATACGAGTAGGTATAATACCCTTTGCAACTCTACTATCACCCTTAAGTTCCAACGTATTTCAATATTATATTTTATGTCTCTATCGAAATAAGGAGTCTTGGCCATTTTCATTCCATTATATTTTATTTTGTTTTAATTTAGGTTGTATAATTTATAAAACAATGAAAGTAAAACTTGCCCTGTGCTTGGTGTCATTTGAAGTTCTCACGCTGGCAAGAAATGAAGATGTCTTCTACCAACGTTTCAGGGGTACTTTCTGCCTCCATGATCAAATTAAATTGCCGCGAGCGGCTTATTCTTCATCCTGATGATGGAAACAATAGGTAACTCCGAAACGTTGGTAAATTTCTACCAGATTTTGTTCGGAAGATTTCGGATGAGCGAATTCGCCTTTCGGATGACGAGTCGAGCTTCATTAAAAGCGAATTTTCATAAAACGAGGGCAGACTGTATAACTATTTTTATATCAACAAAATACTGACGGCCTTTGCCTAGCAACAGCTAGCAACTCTGGTAGTCAGCGGGGGTGTTACTCTGTTGGACATGGTCGAACTATTTTGTCAAGAGTCAAGGTTAGGCAAACATGGCGTTCATCTGCCTTTCTTGGTTAGCTTGCCATTTAACACGGCCTTCTGACTCGTTCCTGCTTTTTGCTGTGGGAATATAAGATACATTTTTACAAGATTCTTTTTTGTTTCTTTCGCTCATTTATTTTCACGGTCAGATTGAAACCACATCTTCAAGCTAAAATAGTTATTGTAGGACAAGTCTGCTCGTATTTTGTTGGGTGTCACGGTATTAGGCTAAGAATAGTCACGTCGACTGAGCGTTGTGATATCAGCACTAAAGCAATTAAACTACAAGTAGCTTACAGTGCAGTCAACATTGTTTCATTTAAACTAAACGTCGTGATCAATGCTGAAATCAAAACAAACTGCTCTGATTTATGTATCCTCTTTCAACTGCTTTACTCCGATGAATTTCGATTTGTTCAGGTTTGCATCGCAAAGCTTTGGTTTGAGTCCCTGTTTTCTGCAGGCGTTAGTTTACCCGCACAAACCAGAGTGGTGATGTATGGTCTTCCTAACTATTCCCTACACCCTGGAACTCAACGGAGTTATTACGGCACTCACAGCTACCATAAATACACCTGTAGTTTATATTTTTATTACAGTTTTAAAATCTCTCACCTGTTGTCTCTGGTCAAAAACAAATTTCTGGGGTTCAAAGAGTGTAAATTTGTTGTTGTAGACCTAACTGAGCGGCATTCTCTTTATTTCTTTCCGGTGTTTTCAGGAAATAAACGAACCTCGTATGCGGAGAGTAAGTAAATGATGATCCTAAGAATAAAAGCAGCATATAAACGCCCAAACATATGCATGAAATGTACAAACATAAGACATGTAAGTCGGTACGAAATGTCCCATTTTAATACAACGGGACGTTTCTCTCTGTTTGTACGTACAAACTCGGAAACCGCTCAACGGATTTTACCAAATTTATATTTACGGGATTTACGAAAATTTGTCAATACTTTAAAATTTTGTACGAAATCGAGCAACAATAACGCTCACTATACAGTGTATAGTATACACAAATACCTATATGCGCACAAAAGTGAGTGTGGAATTCCCAGCCAGCCGTACAGTTACATGAAGAAATCCTTGGGGGAATCCTCCCTGATTGCATCGCCCCCAGCAACACAGGTAACAGGCAACTCGCCCACTGAAATTTCATTAATATCAGAGAACTATGACATTACTAGCGCCATTCCAAAAGTCAATGGTCAAAACCTGGCAAACGCGCCTGAATTACTGCACTAAGCGTCCATTTCCCAACTTATCTAGGTAGGCCTACACGTGAAATGATAGAAACCCATCAATTACCCATAACCACCTTCTTCTTTGTTATATTTGCAAAGTAGTTTGATTTGCGGTTGGCTCCCGCACATGTGTGATGGGAACTCCAGCAAACAGGCTGCAACTACTGCAGTTTAATAGTTACTTACGTTTCTCTCAACCAGACGGTCTTTAATTATACATTTAACGATTAGCTATAGTTACAATACAAAATTGTACAAATATCCTGTAAGCAAGAAAGAAGTTTTCACCGAAATACCAGACGTTATCACAAAATTTTAATTGTCCTACAGCTTAACTTTTGAATGTAGCTAGTTCATGACTTCATTTTTTGCTCCAACCTCGCTGGCCCTTCTTGTCCCTTGCTTTATGTGGTGGTGCCTGGCACAGCAACCCCGGACCGGACCATTCACACACCTCCATCTACCGACTTCTACCTGATGCTATGTCCGCCTACCTGCTCTGCTCGCCACCACCTCCTTTTTTTTCAGTCTGCACAAGGCAGACACTACATTCTCCGCAATCCGACATATGTAGCAGGGAAATATGATTGGGAAGAGACGCATTTCGCCATGTGTTGTGCTGTAAACACGGCAGTATTACTGGTAGGATGACTTGAATCATGTCACCCAGACATGCGGAAGAAGGGGTCGTAAAACCCCTCTAGTTGGACACCCCTATATCCTGGACACCCCTTTATATTGGACACTTTTAATTGGAACCGGCGAATATCCTATAATTTTACATGTCCACAATACCCTATATCTTGGACACCCCTTTATCCTGGAACTTGAACACCTCTTTTGTTGTAAGTTGGACAGGTTCATGCACTTAACTTCGATGCTTTTCAGGGAAAGTTTTTCAGTTACATATTTTGTTATTTTGAATTTCTGACTGATGAATGCCTCCTCTCTAGAGGATTGTCTTATGGACATTGAACCCAGCATTGGAATGCATTGTAAGTGTTTAACCATTCTTTTGCTGAACCCTTAACTGGACTACAGTATCGCAGAAGACACAGTTTTAACTCCATCAGTACTGTGCTTGCATTTGAGTTCAGACTGTTAACAGAAATGGAATTTTTGTTTTTGCTTTTTGTTTTGTTAGTGGAATTAACTTTAGAAAATGTTATAGAGGCTGGGGTTAATGTGCAATGCATGGGAGTGGGCTTCAAAAGATTATTATTAATAATATTGTCATTAATTCTTAATTGAAGTAAGCCTACAGCAGTTAGTGTATGTAAGTAAATAGACTATATTGTCATTAGACCACAATCTGATATTTCTCTTTCCATCTATCTTGGACACCTCTGTAAGTTGGACACATTTTCGTGGAACCACAAGTGTCCAACTTAGAGAGGTTTTACTGTAATTTAAACCTTCAGTTGGAGGGACTAAATAAACCGCTCAAAGACCCTGTAGAACTAATTTCATCTTGGTATTGGACAAACAATAAGTAACTCGCTCGATGAAGCAGAAATCTTGAAAAGCTTTTCAAGAACTTCACCATCTTTTATGGAACCCCAGGAAGTTTATTACCCAGTCACTGGAACTTATCCTGAACAAGCTTAATCCATTCTGCACACTTCATTTTAATATCACCCTCCCACCTCCGTATTAGATCACTCTAGTACGCCTTTCCCTTCAAGATTTCCCATCAACATATCACTGCAAATTTCATCACTCCCGTCCACTTTGGTTATCAGAAAGATACAGTTCTGCAGTTTTTGTAACACCATATTTCGTAACGTCTGATAATGACGTAGGAGATAAAAGTAGAGATTCAGTGGCCCATCTTCCTTAACACAACGCCATCAAAACGTATATAAGAATGGAGGTAAGGCTGTACGCATTCTTAATCCTTTCCGAGCATCTCGTTCGGAAATTTCCGCTACTTCTGCTTTGAATATGTTGTCTGACAAGTGAAAGTACATTTTCCTGCAGTCTCTTGATATTTCAAGTCGTGCGGTTTTTTCATCAATGGGAACTAAATTTAAGCGTACGGGTGTTTTCAGTAATGCGTGTTTATAGGTATTAATTATTCTATACTGAAAACCGAAAAGAAAGATTGTAAAGCATGTAAGGCCAGAAGGGATTAACTACCGAGATGAGATGTTTCAGAGCTCAAATTCTGTCTTAAAAGAAACAGGAAGCATACGTGTAATAGAAACGAAAATACTATGTTACTTAATGTGAACTAAACGTACGGCTCTGTTTCCCATAGGTAGAGAGAGATACACGACTGATTGAGATTTGGTGAGTGGGACTCTGTACACTGTACAAGCCTTAGAACTGAATTTGAAACAAGGTTTGCAGATTTTAAATTTTTGGAATACAAGTTTTCTTTGTTTTCTTCGATTTTTTCAATAAATATAGAATCAGTACCTAATCAAATGCAAATGGAGGTAATTGAGATCCATTGCGATTCAGATTTGAAGGCAAAATTCAGTGAAGTTGGCGTGCCTGGATTTTACAAATATTTACCTGCCAGGTTTGAAAATACTCGAAAATTCGCATATGAAATTATTTCCATGTTTGGAAGTACTTATAGGTGTGAGCAGTTATTTACAATTATGAAAGGAAATAAAGTCTCCTGTCAGATCCAGAATTACTGACATTCACCTTGGGTCAGTTTTGAAAGTAATCACTGTGAACAAGATTTCCCCCGAAGTAGGAAAGATAGTAGCAGACAAGAGATGTCAAGTGTCAGGAAGAAAACATTAATTTTATCGTTGTTCTTTTTTTATACTATACTTTTCGAAATAAACCTACGTTTCTATGAAAATTGAAGTTTTTGTTTTTTTTGCGGCCCACATAAACTTAAACCTTGTTTATATGGCCCGTGTTAGCCTTTGAGTTTGACATGCTTGCTGTACAGCGCTTGAAATAGAGGGGACTGTTCCGAGGGCCTCACACGTCTGGGGAAAATCATCTGATAGAAGTTGCAAACGTTAATATGTGTGACTTATTTACCGCCTTGATGTTCACCCCAATAACTGCCTCTGAAACGTCGGTAAATTTCAACCAGACTATCCAGCGCAACATCCCAGAAGATAGTCTGTACAAACAAAAGCAGGCATTTGTTTTGTTTTTTCTTTAAATAAAACTGAGTAATGAAAACGTTAGCTTTACCCCCTGCACCCGCATAAATACCGCACACCAAACCAATTTTTACAGCTGGGGAGCAGGTACATCAGTTGGAAAACTTCAGGCATGACAAATTCGTGCCACAAAATTTTATAAGAAATTGTATATAAGCACGTTAGAGTTACAAAAGTCAGTATCTTATCGTTCGTAATTAGAATTCATAATACACACACACTGGTTCATTATAATAGGTATTTCTGATAGTTCACACAACACAGCAAACTTGGTATGAGAGTAGGGCTACCATATTAACGTTCAAAAATTCCACTAAATTATTAGTGACTACAAGCAGAAGCATCGATTTTTCCTTCCCACAATATCCATACCGGCTCTGGGGTCGACCCATAGCGTATTGGAGGTTACGCAGTCGGAACTCGAAGCTGTACACCTTAACGTAATGCCATCAATATTATTACAACTACAACTGCTACAGTTGCTAATAATAACATAACAATAATGGGGCGCTTTATAAGATAAAAAGGCATAACCTTACTGAAGCTCTGTGATAATATTCACACTTCATTAATTACGAACAAATGCGTGCTGGAATTTAAACGAAGAACCCATAACCGACTTCCTTAAAAAACAAAACAAGTTTTCACGTGCAAGCTAAATAAGGCGTTACAGTTGTCCCATATTTGGTACCTGTTAATGTAAAGATATAAATTATGTCGTTGTTTATTGGAAACAATATTGAAACTACACTTGCTCGCGTGTTGCCATACAAACCAGTTCTAAGCCATGAATACAAGCCTGCAAAGCAGACCTAATGACCTAGCTGAGAGTCTGGCCATGCGAAGCCACATTTAGCCAGCAGGGCTTTTGTCACGAGAACGTGGGGCTGTGGGAGATTCTACATCAGGCAACGTAACTATCTTATACTCTGGGTCAATACAAGGAAGACTAACAAAACGCGAAATGCACCAGTCTCATAGCTGCGTGACAACTGATGGGACATTTTTAGCTTAGTTTGCGAAAACTTAAATAGTCCTACAATCAATATCACGACAAACTGACGAACACCCTCTTTCTTCAAGATTCATTTCAATATTATTCTTCCATGCACCAGGTTGCCTAGGTTTCCCTTCAGTATTTAAAACTTAAGACTTAATTTCTCATAGCCCCCATGCGTACTATATATCCCACCTATCTCATTCTCCTTGATTTAACACCGTAGTAATATTTGGGCAGTTCAGCGAGAAAGGAAAACGAACATTCTTAGCAGGAGTCACAGTAATAAATTCTAGCTTAACTCACTGAAATCTTGTGTAAGAGAAAACCATTCAGGTCTTATCAAACAAAATATACGGGCATTACTTAAAGAACAACACTTAATAGGTTTTAAATAAATACGATTCATTAGGGCAAAGAATGACGCTGAGGAATTTAAAACATTGTACAATGTGCAAGGCGAAGGACTGTTAAGACACCCACAAACTTAATTACATCTACCGGAACGAAAAATTGAAACAGAAGTCCAATGGCCACATACATTCTACAACAGCAGCCTGTGTTTCAACACAAGATCAGATTCTATCACAATATAAATTCGTCTTGCTGACGCACTGCTAGAAATTACCTCTGGGAGAACAATTCATCATCACGCTGCCTGTGTCTGACACAAGACGAAATGTACGTACCAAACACACAGCAGTGTAGACAGAACAACAACGGCCCTTCTCAGGCCCCTTGCATAACATTGTAACGAGGTTGTTGAGGACAGGAGGTCGCTCGTGAGACGGAATGGTCACGTGCTAAGTTGTATTAAAATCTGACGTTCAGCTGCGAAGTCAAATTTGTAGTTGTCAGTGTCAGTTTTGTACAAAATCCCTCAGAACGCCATTCACCGACTTAACATAAATGCGGAACCTAACAATGCAAAGGTAGATGTGGGCATATTTCTTATTTCCGATATATATGCATAAAGTGGGATTTAAAGTTAACAAGCCTAGAGAACAGGACAGAACAGAACAGATTTAGGTAGAACAGAATAAATAGGGCATGATATTGGGCTGGGCTATAACAGAATAGAATATAGTGAATAGGACAGAACAGGTGAGAATAAAACAAGAATAGGATACAATATAATAATACACAATAAAAACAATAGGATAGAATAGAAAATGCTAAGCTGAGCTATGAGAGAATATAATGGCTGTAATAGAATATATAAAATAGGACTGAACATAATAGAATAAAATAGAATAGAAGTGGGTGTCCAACCGCTCTTGCACCGTGAACAATCTACAATTCCAGGTCTCCATTATATATCCCACCAGCGATCCTGTACTTTGAATAAAATGGGACCATATGATAGTCACTAAGGTCCAAGAAATTAGTTACAAAGTGACGGATTCTGTACCAGAACCAACCCGCACCAAAACTAATTTAACCTAGTACAATTTGGAGTTTCACAGAAATCAGTTCCGTAGGCTTGGTGCTTTTACTCGACTCCTGGGACACAATACGAAGAAACCGGGATGTGTTTCTTAGAATTATTTTTAATGGCGGACTGTACAACAGTATCTATAGGAGCTATTTAATGATCCCTGTAGAACAGTATAATATCCAGCAATCATTCACTTGTTTTCGTCTGGTTACGGATATTGTTTCGTGGTCCCAGTACTAATCTGGTTATACACCTCCATTGTCGTCAATATTTTCCAGTCACAATTTGGTTACAACTTTGTGAATATCTTTCATAACCTAATGTATTCTTTCTTGTCCATGTTCCGCGGCTGAAGTCCAATGCATGGTGGTTGTCTATGCATTGCCATTCGTCTCATCCCTGGAGATGATTACACTCGCCCCCACCTGCGACTCCCCATTGCCCTCCACCTCATTTATTTCCAGGTACCTTCTGATACAATACGCTGACCGCATTCCTCCTGAATCTAGGTCCCCCGTACCAGACAACTCCTTGCCAAGATGACGGGCGTTCAGATATTATCTTCAGAAGACTGACCTCTAGGTTTAGCACTACATAAAGTCCTCAGATTAATTCAAAGATTGTAAATGGCAGAATTACAAAACTTCTTAACTCACAATAAAATCCAACCCTAAAACAAATCAATATCTGTACAGAAAGTGGCCCATTTCTAAAACATGTAAAGTGATAATATAACGTACGGTTCAATACCACTAAAATCAAAGCAGCACTGAGCAAGTTACATATTAATGTTATCCTCCCATCTCAGACATAGAAGTGTACGTTTTCAAGAGGTTTCCCCCACCAAATTCCTGTATGTATTCTAACAATTCTAAGCATGAAGATCGTCCTGATGACGGAGGTAGTATGACCTCTAAAACGTTGGTTAACATCTACCAGACTACACAGCGCAACAACCCAGAAGACAGAAATCTTCATACTCACCGCTGTGAAAATCTCAAATAATACAAATTCTAAGCATCCTGCTAGATAACTAAGTTGCTTTTTATAAAATATCCTAATTTCTCACTTACTCCATCCTTCTTAGGATTGAATATTTTCCTGAACACACTGTTTCAAACTCTAGTAATTTATATTCTTACCTAAACTAGCATCATTATTGTTTCGTATGTTCCCTTGCGATTCGACTGAGGGAGATAAGAATGCATACAGCATTTTGTGGAGAAGCTGTTAAAAATGTCCACTTACAATACCTATACGGAGAGGAAAGGATAACATTAATATGTATCTTGTGGATATAAGATGTGAGCATGCGAGATGGATGAAAATGGCTCAAGACGAAGTCGAATGACGGGCTGTGGAATTATCAGCGTCTATCCTTCTGCTTCCACTAGCACTGTAGATTACGTCTAACGTTTTGTGAAACTATATAGAATGATAACAGTTTTGAAACTTAACATATCAAGTATTTCTAGAATTATTTTCCCTAATTTCATAATCAAACTCGCTTTATTTGTTACAGTCGTTCCCACATAATTTCTTCAACCTATGCAAATCTTTCTGAAGGTTCAGCAAACTTTAACACGGTCACTCTACAGAACATCAAGTTCCTTTCTTCAGGAGTTCTTGGAAGTAAATGCAAATCTTTTTCGTCTTACAGCGATTGGCTAAGAAGCTCGCGTTTGTGCCAGGACAAATTTATACGATTGAATACACTGAAGAATAAGAGGAAACCTTTACTTTAAAAGCTGTCTCACAACATAAGCGCGTGATAATTCTGGGGCAGGAGACGTCAGTAACAAATTGTAGCTTTGGCCCTGCACAATGAAAATACTGATAATAACAGCGCATGTTACAGAGATTTCGCTTAGAAACACTGACCCTTCCGGCCTGGAATTATGTTCGAGAAGTTAGTGAATTATACGTGTCTGCCATCTGTGAACAAAGCTCCTACGAAATGTCGGTCAGTATATATCAGACTTCTACATCTCAGAAGACAGCGATCTTTATATTCATTGCCGTTAGAAACTCAAATCTCACCTATTCGGTTTTTCCACAGCACAATTTATACGTTACTAATAACGCAGACTTATTTAAATAAAAAGCATAATGCAAGCTGTGATAAGAAACAAAAGAATAATGATATTCCGCAAGAAAATACAACAACGAGAGAATGATTTACGTTCTAATAAAAAAAAATTGTTCATTTAGGAAAGGTGGGTCACGTTGGTTTTTCAAGATCAAGGCACTGCCAAAACCTGTTTCTTTCCAGCGCGGATGCCAAATTTCCAATGTTATCTCGTCTTTGAATATCCACTTCAATGAAAATAAAGAATGGCATTTCGGAATTAAACGTCAACGGGTGATGTACCTTTAGAGATGCTACTGATGGTACTGTATCAACCAGGCCACATTTCTTTATAATAAATCACCATGACAACACGTCTCAAAGATAATCTCGATATTCCTCTATTATTGATAAGATATTAATGGGGATTATTTTTTTCCGCGACAACAGAAATTTATTTATATTACATTTTAACGACAGGACTATATAAGGCCACAAAATACAAAGAAAAGAAATACAGAATGTTCCATTTAAAACTCGACCCTTCACGCAAGACGAAACCAATAACAATTATAATTCTTGCAACAGTTCCACGCCGTTGCAGCTGATGCACATCTTGAAACTGGTACGGCCAGAATTTCAGCTATTTTTCGTTCGATGAACACCTGTCACAACAACAGTTCCTGCGTCTCGTAATATTTGCAACCAGTCGGCGTATTGTTACTCGGCACTGCTCATAAATACATCATGTTCGCACATACGCAGCTTTTGCGCAGCTTGCGTGAGCAGCGGCCTAGCAAAGACGGTGACCAAAACTCGTGTCACGAGGAATGTTGGGAGAGGGTGGATTTTCTGATTTAATTTTTATACAGCTGTACGTGTTTGTTGCTGGGTTGCATTCTTAATGTGTTTCCCTGTGTTTCTGTAATGACCCTGTTCTGAAGGTGTGCAAGTTATCTTAGAATCTCCAGGTTCTGCGACGAAGGTCCGGCAGTGTAGGGAATGTCAATGTGACAGAGCACGAAGTTATTCTTCTAGTGTACCGTTCGGTGCTGAAATTATGACAAAGCCAGCGCTGAGGAACTTGGCTTCGAATTTCTGTGTAAATATATCTCTAACAAAGATATTGTCACCTATCTTAACAAAAAAAGACTGAAGATCTGTATGCTACATTATTATAAATCTGTTTAATATGGTCCCTCGGCGAAAGGGTGGAACATTAATTGACGGTGTTTCAGAACAAAGTTCTGAGGCAAACGTTTGAACTTCCTGAGAGGTCGTAACAAACGTGCAGATGAAACTGCTAATAAGAAACTTAATAATTTATACTCTTTGACAAGTATTATTAGGGTTATCAAATGAAGGAGGGCGAGTTCAGTAGGCATGTAGAACGAGCCGAGAACATGGTAAAAGCATGAAAGTTGTACGTCTTAAAGAAATAGGGAGTAATGGTACGGACTGGATTCAGCTGGCTCGGGATAGGTTCACGAAATATGATTTTTTAAATGTGCCAGTCATTTATTAACCAGCTGAGCGACTATCAGCTTCTGGAGGACCACATTCAGTTATGGCGTCTGTGTGCAACTGACACGCAGCACGAAAGTGTCATTTTAAGTTTTCTGGGAGGACAGAAAACAACACAAGAGAACAATGAAAACTCAGTTTATTATCTGTGCCGAAAACAAACGAAAAAAGATAATATTATATATACGGTAGCCTTCCTTAAAAACTTTCCACACTGTCATTAACTTTTCTCTGGCTTAGGCAGTTACCGGCATTGCTCCGTACAACTCAGTAATCTTCACACTCTGATCACAAAAATCGGATCACAGATCACTGTTCTTTTATGCATCCTATCAACGAAGCACCCATGTTAAATACGTCACAGTATCACCACTACCATATCTGCAAAAGATAAAATATGATACGACATGATATGTTTATTCAGTCTGTCACACACGTCCACTAGTTTCAGAGAATGGGGAATGACTCTGTGGTCTTTTTCCCCCAACAAAATAATAAATTCCGGCACCCAGCTATGTTAGTTTGTGGGCCTGAACTAAAGTTTCGTTCTTAAATTCGGAATTACTTCGACTATTTTTTCTGTTGATTTCGAAAATAACCAGTGCAGTTGAGTATTTAAATATTTAAACATTCTCACATTTTCTCAATTCAATCCCATCGATTCACATAACAATTCATAACATGTCTGCAGCAAATTCAAATAGCGTCATTTTTCGGAGGTAAACACGCAACTGAGGTGCTGGGAAAGTAATCTCCTTATACAGTCCAACATCTGAGCCACGTTAAGATAAAGTAATATTGTTACAAGGTCTGTCAAACAAGGCAGTCACATAACATTATAAACCGTGTACAATATGGCGTGAGAATTACAGTCACGAAAGACTTGTTTCGACCTACAAAGTTACACAGCGCGCTTGAAATAATATAGGCCTAATACCAGTATTTGAACTACGTCACTAGTTTATTTTCACAACGTTGCTGGAATTCTTATTTTGGTTTTCAATGGAGCGTTTGTAATACGATGTGTTTTGTTTGGAAATGAATAGGTGTACATTTTAACTTGAAGCAAGAATATCTCTGAGTTGGCACTTACAGACTACTAGAATCTTCTCATATTACTTTATATGTATTCTCGTACAATAGAAATGTGTAATGCGTACTGGAATACGCACATGCGTTGTTTGCAAATTCTGAAATGAAGTAATTTTGCTCATGCACTACGCAACAGCCTATGATAACCTTCAGAACAAGAAAGATTGATAAGATATGTAATCACTTGTTGAATTTTACCGCAGTAACAGGCACTCTTATACTTATTATCACAAGATAAACGTAAGTTATTTTACTTAGATCAAAAAAAATGTAATTGTCTTCTTTAAGGTAAGCAAATCATACCAACATAACGCAATGAAAGTTAGCTCTGTGGTAGCGTACTGGACTCATAAGCACGGGGTTAGGAAATCCAATCATCTTTAAGTAAACTTTTTTGTTTTTGTTCCAAGCAGCTTTCATGTCTTTATTTTTCATTATACGAAGACGTGTTTTGTATTTTCCGAAAATCTATAACCATACATTGCATAGTCCTACTGTAAGCGGCACTAGTGTCCATCCCACCTCAGAAGTTTGTGCGTCCGCCATGTTGATAACATTAATTGAAGACAATGGGAAAAGTATTATTTTCAGGTAGACTCCAAAGGCATAACTTTCATACTAAATGTAATCCACGTCCGTCCAACGGTCCTCGGGTTGAATCATACGGACAGACATGACCAGCCCTACATACGTAAATACTGTATTATCCCAAATGTAATTCGCCTCTCAAATATAGTGAGCACCGAAATTTTGAAGGATTCTACGGAATGATTTCTTTTACACATCGCAATTTACCGCACACTTTCTACGTACTGTGGATAGTTATGAATGAAAACATTTCTGGGAACCTAACGGCGACATAATTTACGTATTAAAGCGGTTATTTTTTTAAAAAAAAATCTACACAGGAAAATGTGCACAGCAGACTTATACAATATAATTATGGGCTGTAGTGTACATCAAACACTGGATTTGTAAATTTTCAGTAGAATTAGGAAAAGTCTTCCTTGGACTTCCGTGTTGGAATCGTTGAAAGCATGACGTTGAAGGAACACGATAGATGGCCAAATCTGGGGAGGACAAACACCGACGGAGTGATTATAATCAGTAGAAGTTCGTAATTCGTATCGGATACCAAAGTACGCGAGCGCAAAAATGAAATCGTTCTACGTGTGATAAAACAGAAATTTGGAAACTCGCCATATTTCGCACGGTATCTGACTGGTGGAAAGCATGAATGTCTGGTAACTTTCACTAGAACTTGGTTGTAGCATTATCTTGTAACATACGCCTATACGTACTTGCAGCGTTTTAATCGTCAGGAAACCGACGTTTTAGTGACAAAAATAGCGGCTGTGAGTTCTTACTGATGTCTCTTATGAAGAAATTCTATTCAATGGTTATTGACTAAACAATTATATTTATTACTACAGATTTCTTCTTTTCACTAGAGGATTAAAGTTTCTGGCACTATCCCAGAACACTGAATAGAAAGAATAGCAGATTAATTATTGTTAAGAGCATACAGTAGCTTATTAAAAACTTTAAATGCGCATTTATAAATATGTTAAGAAGAAGGAAAGACGAAGTTTCATGGTCCGGTAAAACCGAAGCCAGCCATTTATAGATAACTCCATTACGACTGTCGCTCAAGAAACTTCCTGCTTTCTGTGGACCTGTCTTTTTTACGTTCAATAGCCCACATCTAGATCCCAACCAGAATAATCCAGTCCATATCCTCACACCCTGTTTCTGTAACATGCATCTTAATGTTATCTTTCCATCTACAATTAGGTCTCCCAGGATTACTAAAAAATTTTCGTGTATTTGTTTCCAGTACTTGAGTTTACAACTAGAAGTATTAAAATATGAGAATGAATTAAACTGCGCCGATTAAAGTCTTTGCGAGATGTTCTTACTGCTTAACGACCTGTCATATAATGAATTCGGCTGACATTATAACTTCATGCTTTGAATATCCCAAAAAGGTATATACACTATTAATAAAAAAGGTAAACATGATTTATAATTACCGAGTGATATCTGTATACAATAATCAACATGGCGGCAAGCGCATACCGTCACTTTACAACATATAAATTGCATGTATTGTTTTCGGCACAGAATACGTTAGGTACGATACATACGCAGCATAATCGAAGTCAATTATCTCGAAATGCACGATGACCTTCGCTCCTCAATGGAATGCAGACGCACCTTCATGAATGCGCGAAGCCAATTACAGCTAAGAAGCCAAAGAATGAAAGTTGCTTATGTGAATATTTTGCACGCTTTACAACATATTTCAGTTAACAAAAAAGCATTACAGCACAACATACCATGAAGGAAGAAACGCGTACATTTTAGTCCGAAAACCTCATGTTAACAGACATCAGAATCGATTGGGTAGAAGGGAGGTTAATACTAAAACACCATAGACCAATCACGGAATTCAAGTAGCTTACGATTATATCCTATGTCGGGCCTTGCCACTATAGGTGGTGAACATTAGGGTTCTGCTACACAGTGTTAGGTTAATTATTTAGTAGGCATGTTCTAACAAGTTTCTGTATTATGTTTTTTCCTACATAAGCCATTCGCCATTATGGCCAAATTAATACAGCCTCAAACCAATACTAGGCCTGTCATCAACAAATCTAAACTTCGACTTCCGCTTCGTCAGACAAGAAACATGACAAAAGCCCAATCCAAGTATTTTGTAGCAGGCCTACCTAAATGTCATATGAGTTACCGATTTTTATTACACAGATAAACTCGATCTTAAAAATATTGATTTGATAACTGAACCTGCAGATGCAGCAAGAATATGGGATGGCTTGCAGTGTGAAGAACGTTAATTATTCACTGAATGTATAATTTATTTTCAATGTAATATAGAAAACAGCAATTTCGGAGCAGGAATATACGGAAATTACTACGTTCTAACAACGTGTTGCACTGTTCTGACGCCGTTGATAAAATATTAATATTAACATGCCACAAATCTCTCTAATACCACATATAGAATAGAATGGAACAGAATTTATTTACATTCCATAGAACCTTCATAGGCCCATGCAAAGGATGTAGAACATGTCATAACGCAAATATAACCCTTGTTTGCAATACAGATGTAAAATACCTTCAGGTAACAACAAATACTGTTATGGTTTCCGATTTTAAAATTAACATGTATATAATTAATAGCCTCTTCATGAGTGTATCTTTTCGATAATTAGCTGCAATTTCAATTCAGTGATCTCTCCTATGTCATTGCCAGCAGAATAAAAGCAAATATATCATTATATTTCTCACTAACTTTAGTACAGTAGATAATGAATACCGGTCATTACCTTTTCTGTTCCGTAATCCGCTTCTGTATATATACAAAGCGTTGTTTTCTTCTCCGTTGAAAACTTCATTTCACCTTTTGATAGGTTCACGTTTTACACTTTGTGGCACTGCATTACAACCACGTTTCACACGATACCACTCAGAAATATTGTGTCACGACTGCAGATCTCTAATCTCGTTCGAAACATCGTCAGCTGGGTCTAACCTATGCCCAGCTCCAACACAACGCGCGACCGAAATATGGAATGTCGCATCCAAACGTTCAAAAGCCAAGCCGGGTTTCTTGCTCACATCCCTCCACTCTTCCCCTTCCACCATCGACTTACTAATCGCTTGCGGCCAGCGCCAACTGGTGGCCGAACTACCAAACCATGCACCCTACATCCGAAGGATTACAAGAGCAGTCAGAGTATTGTTTTGACTGAGGAAGCCGCAATGCAGTACGTGAATCGGAGTAGTTGCTACCCCCAACGTCTCTTCTGGTGTGCAACCAGGTCTAGATAACGCTTTTTAAAAAATTGTGGGAAACGAATAAATATCGATGAGTCGCCGCCTGTCTGAAACAACTGTTTCCTAAATTACGGTCGATTTCAGCGAACGATCGACTCTTATGCCGATATCGGTGTGTCGGAAATACGTATTTAAGGGATCAGTACCTCCGAATACAAGTCTAGTCTCACACTAACGTGCTTGTTTTTTCCTATTATGATAACAGAATTCCATCGCTATAATGTTCTTGCAAGATAATAGAGTTGTATAGAGTGGTATATAATCTTGTCGCCATGTCACCTATATTCTGCAACCTATATGAACATATTAGTGCTGTATAATTGAGCTCCAATTTGTTTCATTTCTAAAATTCAGTAACCTCATGGGAAAATAACGCTTTGTGTTTCTAAAAATCCACGCGACAGCAAGGTAAAAAAATAAAATGAAGATCGAAAATCCTATTTTGGAAATATTTTACATGAAAAGTGTCCTGATTGTAGTTTCTAGCATCACTGAGATTTTTTACATGCCAGAAAGGGCATTAAATCAATTGTTCTAACCCCAAAATGTAACTTATAAGTGCACTATACCAATATATTAATGAATTTCATCTAGAACAGACCACCTAGATAAGTTATAGCACGGGTCAAATGACTACAGCTACAGCTACTCAGCTAGTCAAGACGTTTTCTTGCTTTTATGGAACACGAAATGCCACTGTGTTCGAATGGACCTGACACTAGACCTATCTTTAGCCCGCTGAATTCAGTTCACACCTCAAATCCTATTCTTTGAATACCTATTCTGATTAATATTTAGATCCGTGACCCAGGTCTCTTCCTTTATTCAGATTTTCCATCTAAAATTTAGTCATTTGATCACCTTATTAAACAATCTCCATGGAGCAGAGTTATTCTCCAGAACGTGACAGTAACTCAGCAGGTAAAAACATAGTCCATCTTTACAGAATCGGAAGGTTCATTACCGTGTTTACGAGGGCTTACCACAAAAGTGTAACAAAAAACATTTACTAATAAAAATATTCGTTCAGGGTCTTCCATTTTTGTTACTGAGATTATGAAAGCGAGAGTCTTCGATGTTTGCATTACTCGGCGGTTTGGATGGACGCAACTTTATTAATGTCATGCCTGTTGTGTACTTACAGGAGGAGCTGGATGGACGCGTTGCAGATGCTTGCCCCGCTGTGTAGAGAGTGTGACACGCTGTCGTTTCGAGAGCGATGTGACCGACACCCCTAATTTACTATGCACCCAATGCAGATCCATTTACAGTTCCGCCAACCCTCAGTATCACTTTTACCCACGTGCCAGATGTTATGTTTAATTTAAGGAAAAGAGCACCTCGCGGTGACCGAACCACGTTGCTTGTCCTCCCAGAATGTCGTTAAAACGTACAAAACAGCAAACACCTTATCTGTCATTCGAGTTTTAAAGCGTTGACTTCGAGGAACAAGCCAGGGGTGACCAATCAGTACAACTAAATCAATTAAACAAACTGTTGTAGCGGCTTTACTCTGTATTTGTTTGCGGGTGGTATCGGGTTAAAATCTCGATCAGGCTACCGGTTATGGTAAAAGCTAAGTGTTAAGGTCGCGTATTTTTCGAAAATCTATTATTGTAAATGATGGTGTGACCGTATTTTAAGTGGCGCTAGTGTCGATCTCACCTTACAGTTTCGTTCGTCCGTCATGTTGTTACCGATTGTGGGAACTTAAGAATGTAATATTTTAGGGTGGACTTCATAACATAACGGACACCGTAGAATAACGTGCACACCAAATTTAATCCAAATCCGTCCGGAGGATCTCGAGATAAATTATGTGGACAGACGGACGGACGGACAGACAAACATGGTAAGCATTGTATGCCTTTATTTCAAACACAAAGTGCAAAGAACGTATAAAGACTACGAATCGAAAGAGTAATATTAAGAAAATATAACTTCAAATGTAAAATTTGTAATAAGATCAAAATGTGTAGCTAAGATTTAACTGGATATATTTATACTTCCTATTCGTGCTTTGCTGCCCTTTTTGATTGAAGTGTGAAGCTTATGTCACAAACATGACAATGGACCACCTGGTTGCACGGAGCCTTGCTCGTGTTTGGTCAACACTAGTTCAGAACGACGTCGTCCTGCTAACCGTGTCACCTGGCCGCTGGCCTTCAACAAGGGGAGATACAAAAAGCAGTCACGATATTTCACATCGGAACTTTGTACATTACTGGTCTTTGTGAGGAATTTTAAACAGTTCAACACTGGCATAGCACAAAGCGGAAAGTTTTTATAAAGAAGCCTATGATATAAGTACATTCTCCTTATAATACTTACACACATGTGCGTGTAAAATAACATTACTGAACGTCAGTACTTCCTGAATGTGTTTGGCTTAGCTTTCTCATGCTACAATTCCAAATCTAGAAAGCATGCAGAATTAAAATAATATTATCAAAAGAACTGTATTCTAATAGTGAATTACAAAGAGAACACAGAATGAGGATGTTAGAGAAGAAGGTGCTGAGGAGAATATTTGGATATAAGAAGAAGGACGTAACAGGGGAATGAAGAAAACTTCCTGAGGACCTCCATAATTTGTAATCTTCAAGATAAATTACTAGGTAAGATTTGAGGTTTTCACAGCGGTGAGTATGAAGATTTCTGTCTTCTGGGTTGTTGCGCTGTGTAGTCTGGTAGATGTTAACCAACGTTTCAGAGGTCATACTGCCTCCGTCATCAGGGCGACCAAACTACACAGCGCAACAACCCAGAAGACAGAAATCTTCATAAATTACTAGGTTGATCAAATCAATAAGAACGGGGTGGGCGGAACATGAAGCACATAAGACATAAGAAATGTATACAAAAATATTAGTAGGAATGCCTGATGTGATGAGATCTCGTTTACTTCCATTAGCCTTGGAATGACATAGGCGTTGCTAATTTTGATTAAATAATTAATTAACTCAATAATTTTATTGACGGTTTTCATTTTCAACTGTAAGAACGGGAACATTGTGTCGCCAATGATCAAGAGGCTTTCTTTGCAAAATACGGCTGCATACGTTCCGAAGATGTTTCTAGTTTCAATACCTCAGACAGGCCTACCGTAAAACCGCCTGCTCTCCGCTGACTGCAACTCGTATCAATAAGGTTTTTCTTCTTAAACAGATTTTGACAGACTCCTAGCGAGCCACGGCAGGTTATGCCCGACCTGCCGACCGCAGTGGGTTTCAAATCAGGTTCTGCACGGCTCATTTCTCAGAAACATGGAAAACACGAACTGGGTTCAGAAGCAGCCGTTTTTGTCACACTTTTATTTCTATTTTTTAAAGATCTACATTCTGTTACTTATAAAACGACTACAAATTTATTGTGTTATAAATTGCCAGTCTGTCTTCTTCCCACATTGATGGCTGGATAATTGATTACTGGTTACTTAACTCCTTCAACTGTAGACGTTGTTAATTATTAGAATCTTATGGTGGCAAGACTACGTGAATAACGAATTTTAAGGACGTGGGCAAAGCAGTCGTGGCCTATTATGAGATGTTATCCCAGCATTTTCCTAAAGGACCCCAACAGCTTATTGACCATGTCACATTCCGAATTTCTGAATACTTGAAATAGTCGTCTGTTTCGAGTGCAGAATACGAGCTGAATATTTATGAATATTATAGACCAGCTACCGTTATTTACTAAATGTGAGCTTATACTAAAACATATGCCTTTCGGCCCCCAGTGTTCATTTTCAGAGCTTATATATTTGGTTCAACGAAAAACTAGGTGTTAAAAGGTATACTACAATATTTCTTCTAGTTTAAATTGTCTTGAGATGATAATGTTGCGTCATATTGTGTAGAATATATACTTGTTCAATTTTATCAGTCTAATCACAATAAAATATTATTATTAAATATTAAAATATTACAATTAACATTTAAATATTTAAAATATATTAAAATGATGCTCTCTATCGAAATGTTCGATTTACATTAGAGCATCATCTTTTACACTACATGTTTCAGTTCTAAATGAAACATCTTCAGGTGTATAATCCATATAAACTCAAATGTAATATCCTATGTGCAAGTTTAAATTGTCTTATTAACATTAGGGCGTAAGAATTAGTTGCCATTTAGTGAATACAAGTGGATTGTCCTTATAGTGCCGTGTGCAGAAATAAGGTGTGAAGTGTTACAAGCTGAGTTACAAATTTTTGAAAACAAAGTGGTCACTAAAATATTCGGAAATTTTAAGAGTGAAGTGAGAAACTGGAAGCATTAAGTAACGAGAAAAATTGTACTATTACGGTGGTGAAACCAAGGACGTTAACGGTGGACAGTTTATTCAGCTAGGATGGGGAGACAATGAATGTATACAGAATTTTGGCTTGGAAACCTCTTAGAAAACGTCCACTTGAAAGGCGGATAAAGAGATGGGAAGATAACAAAGATGTTCAACCTTCAATTTCTGCTACCAGTAAATTATTTCTATAAACTTAAAACACAAGAAGTATGAAATGCAGTGTTAGCATAGTTTATGCCTCCATACATCGCCACAGACGAAGACATCTTCACAATATTACATGATTCGGTGTGCCGATAGTTATTAAACTACATTTTAGTGTGCTGCAATGTGGAAAATGTTGAGAAGCCTAACCTGCGTCATATATAGGAGACTATTCCAAACAAACTGCCGACGATCACACGTGCACTCAGGTAGAAACAACGAAACTAGATAGATCTACATGGTCCATGGTTTTACTTTAAATATTGCATGTTGTAAATATTAATGGCCTGAGCCATTCAGTCAGACGATGCAAATGTCACAATGATCAGAGTGAAAAATTATAGTTCTATCGCCTGATCCTATTCGCCATATAGAAACACGTTTCAAATAATATTGAGCGTTATGCTTAATTATTTTGTGAATCAGTTGCCTAATTACTTGGCCAGTCTGTTACTCAGTCACTTAGTTGCACACTTACTACACTTTGTGAAGTCAGTAAGTAAGTTAAAGTCAATCAGTTTACTTCTACAGTCATTATTAGTTTCTTAGTCAGTTGTTTAATTACCAAGCTAATATTCGTTTATTTATTAGTCAGTTATTATCCTTGTCATTCAGCCAGATAATTGTTAAACACAAGGAGGCAAGTAAGTGATTTAATTCTATTACTTCGGAACAAATATTTTACTATTTCATACTAAACCTGACACAGTAGTAACCACGTTAAGTAAATCACACTTTGTCATGTTCTGGGAAATAGCCATTCAGTCAGCAGATGTTGACAATGACGTAATGTCTGTACCGTGCCGGAAAGTTTGTCTGTGCTGCTCGCCTGCCATTTTAATTCTGTTCCGGTTATGGGCACGGCTACATTTCCGTTGGAACTTAAATCCCTTATTACGTGAATCATAGGAACTTCCGGGTAATGAGTGATGAAACGTCAGATTGCTTCAAATAAAAATATTAACTTAAATGCAACAAACTGTCGTGAAGCAAACGCCATTTGACGATGTATGGGCCTGCAACTCCGAATTCATGTTGTAAATGAGCCAGTTTCTTTGTGAAACATGGGAAGACTGTTGTTAACTGCGTTTGGAGATAAAACCTCAGTTTAAAATTCTGTAGCTACAGTCTCACATGAGTAAAAGCATAACAAATCTAAATACTATGTTAAAACACACAGAACTGTAATTTTATCTCTTATACTCGAAGTGAAACTTGATCTTTCACTGCAAGTCACAAATATAAATTGAAAGTTTCTGAGAAAAAGGTGCTGAGAAGAATATTTGTACGGAAGAGGGAATACTATGACAATAGAGAAAATGTCATAATAAGGAGTTTCATAATTGCTAATATTCACCAAACAGGCCTCAAGAAGAGTGATAAGAATGGGACATGTAGCATACATGGGACGATTGAGGAATGCATGCAAAGTTGCGATTGGAAAGTGTGAAGGAAGAGACTACCTGGAAGACCTAGGCGCAGATGGTAGGCAACTATCGTAAAGAATGTGAAAAACTACGAGTTGGGAGGGTGTGAAATGGATTAATGTGGCTCATAATGGGGACTTCTAGCGAAATATTGTGATCATAGCAACAACATTTTAGGTTCTATAGAAGGCAGAGAACTTTTTGACTAGCTGAGCGATTACCAGCACCACAAAGAAGGATTCTGTTGCATGGCTTTTGTAAAGACGAAAGTAAAATGAATACATTTCAGTGAAACTTTGAATATACTTAATTATCTGAGAACAATGTGAGAAAGTGTCCGCCTGTTGCTTCAACCAGACGGAGAAATCTGAGCCTAGTGAATGTATTACTTCATTCAACAGAGCATAACACTCGAAGAGCATCCTTGTTAAGTCACTGACGTATTAACAACCACAGGTGAAAACTCCAAGAGAAAAATCTAAAGCATGGCGGAAGAATTTACGTGATGCAGGAACAATTCATTGTTTATTACCCATTCTATTAACAAAACATTTGTCTCCATTCGCCACGTCTAGACTAGTTCTGTGACATACATAGCTTCCTATTAAATACCTACTGGGCAGTGGTCTTTCGCTAGGTAATAAAGCGGCCGAGGCGTGAAACTGACCACTTAATTCGATATAGTTACGAGATAAACAATTTGTTTTAATGTACCTCCACTCCCCTATACGCCACCGTGACTTGGTAGGGAACAACTATACACATGAAGATTTCCGTCTTCTGGGTTGTTGCGCTGTGTAGTCTGGTCGATGTTAACCAACGTTTCAGAGGTCATACTGCCTCCGTCATCAGGGCGATGAAGATTTCTGTCTTCTGGGTTGTTGTACTGTGTAGTCTGGTCGATGTTAACGAACGTTTCAGAGGTCATACTGCCTCCGTCATCAGGGCGATTCATCTACTAGACTACACAGCGCATCAACCCAGAAGACAGATATCTTCAAACTCACCGTTGTGAAATCGTCAAATCTTACAATTATACACATATTTAATTTTTAATGTGGAGTTGAGGAGGTCTGGAGGCCTGATGCAAAAGGGTCGGAGAAATAAATAATCGTACCACTACGACGCCTAAGGCAACGCGTTTAAAAAGGGCTGGGCGTGTCTTACCCTGCCTCCTTAGGTCAACTTCTTGCGTGAAGGTACTGCACATGGCAGCACTCATACCCTCCTGACTTTCTTATTGAAAACTTACCGAATAAAAGACTAGACCTTGCTCAGTTCTTAACCCCTAAGACCGTTGAAATTTTTTATATAACTGAAACTCGTTTAGGTAGTACTGGGTCTTCTAAAAACACGTTTTGTGATGCGGGTTATGATGGGAGTAACTGATGCATTCAGAAGACGCGTGGTAGTTGCTTCGTGAACGTATCAAATTCTTTGGTACAAAGCACAGTTTGTTTTAGTGTCTGGACTCGAAGACTTCAAATGACAAGGTGAAAGACTCAACCTTGTTGAACACGGTTATCAACTTCCGAGTTCCATAAAAGGCGGGTGGGATTTTCTTGGCTAACTGAACGACCCCATAAGATCTGTTCCACAGTCAGTTAATATAATTTTATAAATATTTTCATTAATCGATCTCAGTAACAGCGCGGTCTAGGGCGTGGGTCTTGGCCGCGGATTCGAATCCCACTCAAGACATGGATGTTTATCCACGCCTTTTTACGTTGTGCTGTCGTGTGTAGGCAGAGGCCTTGCGACAGGATGATCACCCGATCGGGGAGTTCTGTCAAATACCTAAACTAATTTGTAATTCGATAAGTAATTCTGAGTTGTAAAAAGGCCACAAGTCCTTTCCGTAGAAGTTGACGATTATTAGACTAACCAATCACGTTAGGTTATGAACAGCAGACGGTCAAAATATGAACTGAAATGAAGCTGTAAGATTTCAGGTTCTCACGGCAGCGAGTATGAAGACAATGGGGTGTTGCGCCTTGTTGTCTCGCAAATCGTCCTAATGATGAAGACAGTAAGCAGCTCTGAAATGTTGGCCAATTTCCCCTGTCGAAGGATCTTACCAATTAAGTATCTGAAAGTTTCACAAGTTACTTGTGAATTTTAGCTAAAGAAAACTAAATTATGAAATTACTATAAACAGACTGTAGGCAATTTCTTATCGAAATATACCACTGTGGGTTATATCACTTTCTAGATTCTCAGTCAGTATAGTGACTGACTACGGACTGGACGACCGGGGTTCGATCCCCAACGGGAGCAGAGGATTTTTCCTCTAGCCTCTGCATCCAAACAGGCTCTGGGGCCCACCCAGCCTCCTATCCAATGGGTACCGGGATCCTTTCCTGGGGGTAAAGCGCGGCCGAGGCGTGACGTTAATCATCCCCCCCCCCCCCAAGCGCCTACATGGTGTACAGTAGGACAGTTTTTTTTTTTACTTTTACATTTTACGTAGCTGAAACTAATACAATTGCTATAAAACATTCCTAATACAACTTTGTAAGCAGTGTTATGAAAGCTTTTCTGAAGAAATCTTTCCCTTGTTGCGGTAGTATTCCATGCACACAATGAACTCCCATGGGCTTTTCTGTCTGTGAGGTATGCTACAGGAAACAATTGGCGTTCGGGACAATTGAATAAAAAAACACGTTAGCGGGCACAGACCATGACGTGGACACATGGAGTTCCTAGCAACTGAAAAGATCTCTTTAGGTTATGTTGCTTTTTGTGAACCGGTACCGCGTAATCACTTGTAGATTACGTATTATACTGAAAATGAGAAGTTCTGAGAAGAAATGACGTCTATTGTCCTTTAAATTTTTCCATCAATGCCATATAAATATTCCAGAGACATTTATATTACAATATTTAACATATGGTTTCTGTCCCCTTCCGTTTTTACCTGAAGGAGGAAGCAGAATTCAGCTTCCGAAACATTGTGATTGTATTAAGAATTTCGACGATGGACGACGTTCAAGAAAACAATTTGACATACTGCTAGAGTTCTTCTTTGGTAATTCTGATAACATTATACTAATGAGGAAAGTATAAAGAGCTGTCTTTCTCGATACTCATTATTATGAAGGATTTTGTGTGTACTGAACAATAACAATGAAGACACGTGCCAGACGACACACCGTTATACCGACACAGCTGCCCACCTGGATCGTCTCTCGTAGGCTTACACAAGGGTCACGCGACTGCCTGCCTAATTATCTACCTCAGCTGCTGGGTGAAACAGCAATGGATTTTCCGATGTTCGTGTCCTGATTGACTCACACAAATAATATTCCATAAATGGTATTATTTCCAGCACGTCTAAGCGTATTTATTCACCATATAATTAATTTCCCTGTGTTTAAATTAATAATTTAAAGCTCAGCTGTAACTGTATGCTCCACCCGCTCTAACAATCAACAATTCTGCATTTTTATTATGTGTCTCTTATAACTGTCACTTAAAACAGCGATAATGGTGAAGTGTGGTACTTTCTTCGAGCTACGGACTGAATTATTAAATATTATTTAGGTGACCTTCATCTTTAAAGAGTTTAAGAGACGTCACAGTCAAAAATAATGGATATTCACATGTAAGATTAACCAGAAAGGCATATGAAGTAATTTTAATTTCATTACGAACTAACAACAGTAACTGTATGGAGCAGGGACCTTATTAATAAACTCTAAGTAGCTCAGTGATTCAAGAAATCCCCCACCTTTTAGCAACACAAATTTTCACAACCTTATTACTGAAATGGAAGTACTCTGTTCTTATATTATGCAAAATTCCTCACCATGTATGGAATAAATTATACATTTGAATAAATTTCGTGGCTCTCTGTCCCCTGGAACCCTCATGACTTCCTGGATGTAATCAATCATGACCCGTGTAAACAACAAGCAGCAAGAACGTGGTCGCCATTCCACCCTCATAACCACTGGGGAGTACTTCAGATCCAGTGATTAATATTCCGCGTATCTTGACATGAACAGAAGGCAACTGCATTAGGGTAAAGTTATCGCGTACCCCTAGATTTCCTACCACAACCATTTCCGGGGTACTATAAACTACAGAGTGTATTATAGGCATATTTTGGAGTTCAAAGTTGCATGCAGTTTTGACAGAAAGTCTTCGTTTCGGAGATAATCGGTTTCAAAATTTGCCCCACTTGAAATACTCGAGATGAGAAACAAACGGAATTGGTTTGTGTTACCTTCGTATCTGTTGGATTCGAAAGGACCAGCATAAGCCGTTATACAGTTCTCTGCACAACTCGCAAGGGACGCCCAACGTCCATGCTGTCCCACATACGCCGCGACTGGTACTCCATCTCGACGTCTGTGATGTACACAAGATTCTTGCTGTATCCCCACGCAGAGTTCGCCGGCCATGCCGAGAGTCCTCTACGTCCAATCCACCTTATCGGAACGGGCAGTCCATTCATGACTGAAGTGCGCACGTGCAATTGCACGTGTGTCTAATAAAACGTCATCAAAAGAGTTGCTGCAATTCCGTCTGTAGGAACAGCACTATAGGTTGTATCATCGAGTTTCAACCAAAACTTGAACTTACGGAATAATTTTACATTCACCAGCACAAAATGTTGCTGATATCAGTCAAATGGTTCTAGAAATACAACATGAGGGCAGAGAGACAGATGCACATCCGGGAGGACTGGTGTCCACGAGTTCAACACGACATAGGGGGCCACGGTACAATCTCTGAACTTAAAAACTTGATCTCAGCTGTTCTCAGATATAATCTCGTTTTACAGAACCTCAATGTCCATCACTGTGTTCATAATATCCCGCTGCTGGGCTCTGTTCTAAGCCACTTCAATCAAAGTCTGAAGGTTTCTGACGACGGTGCTTTATAATATGTTAAATTGTCCGTCGTCTAAATTATAAAACAAGATACCTTTGTTTGTCTTCCTTCTTCTGTGGCTTTGCTGTTATGTCTCTTTACCTCCAAATTTTTCCTGTCCGTCTGTTTCAAGTTCTGTCCTTCTTTAATTCTATCCTTTTTTCTATCTCAGTTCTCCGCCTCTATGTATTTTCTTTTATTTCTTACCACTCTTTCCTCAAGTCTTGTTTTCTTTCGCACATATTTTTTTTACTCTTTTGTATCTTAATAAAAATCTCACAATTAATATGAGTTGCAAATGTTTAGAGGAAGTTCATATTATCGACACACATCTTGGTTAACTGCTACCTACTTCAGACCTGTGATGTGCGTGAATGTGTTCCACGGACCTCCTAAATCCGTATTCTCGTTGAACACAAAGGCTCCTTCCAAGGTTAGCATCTACCCTCCACTCCCAACAGACACGAATTCTACAATGCGACTGTTCCGCTATACATCAGTGTCTGGTACACACAACTTTGGTCAGACGGTGAAATACGGTATTCGTGTCGAGGTTCAACAAATCTACTCTTTTCGCCTCATCTACAATCTACGTCAATTTTCTTTTTTTAAAGATGACGAAGCAGTTTCCCATTGCTTTTCCATTGCCTCCAATATAATCTCCGCTTTCTTCCACAAATACCTGGATAAATAAAACTTCGTGTCTTCATGACAGCAACGTAGACAAATCTAAGGTACGCGTGAACTTGCTGTATCCTGACAATATTTTCTGAGAAAAATAAATACGAGTTAAATATTCACATAACACGTGCGCCCTCAATTTGATTTCCGTCCACATTATATTTTCATCTACTTTGTATTGATTGTGGTCAAACGCGCATTTTACTGTTCAACCACAGGCACGAAGACTGGGGTCAACAAATTTTGGCTCAGTTAAGCAGTCACTTGATGCCCCCCCCCCCCCCCAAAAAAAAAAAAGTGACCGCTACATAAGTTGCCCTTCGTAGATATTGAATTGTACATGCTTGGCCTACAACATCGTCCACTGAAGAAAAATCCTCCAAAGGAAAGGGATATATCAGCGTAGTCCCTCTTCATCTCTACCTCTGTTCGTTCAACTCTTGGCAACCTTGTTCCTTTCAATGGAACACAAAAGCAGAAGACACCAGAGGATACAACTTCATCAGATGGCTGAACCGCTGAGATGTCCTGGCTTATGCGTGACCCTGGGCAGTTAATATCACGTGACAATAGGCAGCGTGGGTTGACACTGTCGATGTACTCGTTGGGCCTAAGGCGGCCGGTAACACTGGTCGGAGCGGACAGACCATGTTGACTGCTGTAGCTACACAGGGCACCGCTCTCAAAACCGAAGCTCTGCTAACTATAACTAACTCATAAACCCAAAGACGAAATACCAAGGTCACGATTCTATGACCTTTCACCATCGAAACATATCACTTATTTTAATATTATCTTCCAACTCCATGACCTTACAAATGGTTCTCCATTCAAAGCTTTTCCCTACTAAAATGCTTAAGTATTCCTATTTTCTCCTCTCCTAATCACATGCCCAGTTCATGTCACCATCCCAACAATACCATCTCATATTCCAGTTATTTCACTTACATTCTTGTACTAATTTAATAATGGCTAAAGCGGTTCATAAAACGCTGTTTCAAACGTTTTACTTGGTCAAAATATGTTTTATTTTACAGTTTACACTTGGATTTTTTTATTGGAATTTAGTTTGTAGTCGCATTCACCCGGAAGGTCCCTACGCCATAAAGCAGAATCCTTTTTTGAGAAAATGACAGCTCAGAAATTCCTAGCCTTGTTCACAAGAACTCGCCACTGGACCCAAACCCAAATTTGGAAAATAAATGTCTTCGTTTATTTGTATGTTTACATGACAGTTTATAATTTTTATTGACGAAAATATCAAATAATAGGGTTTAAATCTTTAGTGATGTAGTCTGAATACATTTTAACTTACATTATGAACCACAACAGGTGTTCAGAGCAGATGTATCCGAAATTTATAGGCACGAACTCATTTGTGGGAAAAGTTAGTCGCTATATGAGTGTACTAATTGCTGTCAGACAAGGTTTGAGAGAAATAAAATGCAATATTCTGTCTACATAATGAAGTATTTATCTCCTTCCACCAAATTAGCCACAAATTTTTCTATCTTAGAACGCGTTTTGTAATTTAGAACTTTTCCCCTGTTTCTTGTTGTAGATATATCGACCCCCGCAACGAGATATCGATATTGTGAAGGTTCGATTCCGGT
Source organism: Zootermopsis nevadensis (assembly GCF_977971745.1). Classification (NCBI taxonomy): domain Eukaryota; kingdom Metazoa; phylum Arthropoda; class Insecta; order Blattodea; family Termopsidae; genus Zootermopsis; species Zootermopsis nevadensis. The sequence goes on along the minus strand of NW_028259192.1, from coordinate 13,520,665 downwards.
TTGGAGACACTATCTACCAGTTCCAGGATATGAGGGAATAACAATGCGGGCGAAGGATGACATTGACTTCCCGTTGTAACAGAGTTCATACTAATTGCTTCTTAAGTGTAAACTCAATTCTATGCGTCAGACGACGCTAAATATTACAACGACCGTTGGTTGCAATCACAATTCTCGATTCCCTTTCAAAAAGGAGTCTTAACAGCACTTCACCTAATAGCTCTAAAACATGGGATTCACTTGATATTCCACAACACAAGTGGAAAGAACGTCTCCGACTTTCTATCAACAGTTCACGCTTATTTGTGGCTTTTCAACAATAGAAATTTTATGTTCCCAAAGAAATATATTCACAGTACTTTTTTAAATAACTGAATTTAGCTGTAATTTGAACTTCGCACAAAACTAATTTGTGTTGATTATAATGAGAACAATAACAGCCTCGTCAGGAAAGAGAGTATCAGTGAGCTAAAAAATCAGAGTTCGATTTTAAGAAGGGATATCATAGCTGGAACGACTGTTTAATAGGGAAGAATGGGAAGGGTTGCCTTTTAAAAGTGAACATGTGGAGTTTTACATTTGCGCCCTCGCCGTGCTAATTTATTCGAGAGTAAATTTACCTAAATTTTTCACATTAAGATAGACGTAACTAGTTAAAGTAGGCAGTGATCCAATATACGTTACTGTAAACAAATCGTAATAAAACGTAGAAATGGCTCAAAATGGTCCGAGTGTGAGAACAACGTTCGCTGTTTTTGTTTCTTTGTTTCAAATGAGAATGACAATACAAGCAACTCTCGGTTCACAAACGCTCAATTTACGAACATTCGCTGTAACGCTAGGTGACCTGCATCGGCAGACATGAACTAATGTTAAGATAAGTGTACTGCCGCGCCATATATTAGCGAGGGCATGAACTATTTTAAAGATTAAGTGTATTGCCGCGCCATCTGTAGGAAAGGTATAAAGTAATGGGCCCGCGAAAATTATCTGACCTCCTTGGGTATCCTATAACCCGGATAGAAACATCGAAAACTCAAAGCTAGGTGACCTGCTTCGCCCTCTATTGGCAAAGACATGAACTAATGGGCCCACGAACATTTTCTGACCCGTTTATCTCCTTGGGTATCCCATAACCCGGGTAGAAGCATCGAAAACTCAAAGTCATGATAAGGGCACTGTCGCGCCATATCTCGGTTTACGAACGCTCAATTTACGAACATTCGCTATAACGAACGTCAACATTTATTAAATTCGCCAATAGAAAGAGTTCCTTATAGAACGAAATGCCAAACGCATAGTGAACATAATTGTAAGATTTAAATAAATAAAATTTTAAAAAATGTATTTATTAGAATATTTTATCAGAAAATTATTACATGATAATTATACCGAACTGTTCTTGGATATCAAAATTAATCTAGCCAGTAAAACACGTTAGTTTACATGCCACGCCGCGTAGAATGTTTTCTCATGGGAAAGAAATCGGCGATTCCCTCTATTATAATGTTTATTTAGTACATGGTTTTCATGCTTTAAAATGGCTGTTAACGTATACGACACGTATCGTAAAAGCTCAGGAATGCAAGATACACATAACGAACAAAAACGTATAACGAACGTCTTGGAACGGAACTCGTTCATAAACCGAGAGTTGCCTATTGGAGAAATCTGGAGTCACTCACACTAGTTTAGATGTACAGCCTACATTTGATTACTTAGACTACCCGCTTCATGGACACGACAGAGAAGTGGTCTACAGTGTAGGGCAAGTTTCACATTTTTTTGCGTTCGAGTCTGTGATAAACCCTTTGAAATCGAATCTCTTCTTAATATTTAAAAATCCTGTTCCTACTACAAAAAGAAACAATTCATCTCCACTGTAATTATTAATTGGTTGATGCTGTTTAGTTTCAAAATCATAAAAACCCATAAACAAGCCTACACTCAGCAAGCAAAATGCACTCTTGCATAGTGTACTCTTCAACAAAGATAATGATGATCTAACAGAGAGGGGTGAGATAGGCGGGCATGTTGCATGTCAGTTATGAGATGCATACGTAACTGTACTTGGAAATTTTGAAGGAAAGAACCCACTTTAGAGAACAAGGCACAAACAAATAATAGCAAAAGGGATCTTAACAAATAATAGTGAATATGCGGATTGGATTCATCTGGCTCAAGACATAAATATGGCAATGGATCCATACAGGGCTAATAATTTTTTGACCAACTGTGCAAAAACTTACAGAAAATTTAAATGTCACTCAACAAGAGAAAGATTTATGAAATTTGCCTATTCTTATAATACACACCTCCAGTCACTTCTTGGTTCATCACACTGTATGCCATTTTGCACACAACATGCAATGCACATGGCAGCCAAATACTTGAATCCAGATGCAGATTCATTAAAAGGGAAGAGAGAAAATCCAGCCACCAAGTCTCTTACATCTGCAACCTCAGCTCTTTATTTCAAACTCATGACAGGATGGAACAGTATTATTCTCACAACATAGACCATTTACCATTTGTAAGCATTCTTCACACATGGTGCATAAATTCAATGTACAATGGGAAGGCAAAGTCTGTGTCCCTATATTTCACTCCCAAACCTATTTATTTGATTTCAATTAAATTTTATATTGTCTACACTAACAGTTCTTAAGCAAATTTAATTTTGATTTATAATGTTCTGTGAAAAGAAGGCCCAAGCAATATTGTCCATCCAATTATAAACAAGTGCTCAATAACATTTACACACCATTGTTACCATTGTTATAGTATTAAGACAATGGCACAAGATTTGATGCTCACCTGTTGAATTTGAAATCTGGACCAGTAACATAAAAAAGAACCCCATGACTAGCAGACTTATGGTATTCATATTAATTAAGCTACACACACTCAGTCTGTGACAATATAGTTACTTCATACCACAACGTTATTAGCTCTCAAAAGTACAAAGTTATGGACTGTGAAACTATTTCTGAACTGCTGTGTTGAATCCATAGTAAGGATTAATTTTTATTTGCTATCAAAGATCATTTATAATAATTTGAAGATACCAAAGATAAAGAATCTGAAACGTAACAAAATATAAGAAAATGTTATTTTAGAGCAATGAACGCCTGCAGAATGCTTTCAGGTTGCATCTTTCCACATATTCTGGACAACAAGCATCAAAATTTATGTACTGAATAGAATGTTCCACTACCCAGGATGAGCTCCACTTAATACTCTTCAATACTCAGCATTCTACATCAATATTTGATTTCTAGTCCATGCATAATTTTAAGAAGCACCTGGGACATCACTCACTCATGAAGTGGCAGAAAATTTTGAGTCTAAAAATCAAGAGGGAAACATAAATGTAAAAATGCAGGATGAGTGCATTTTCTGGAAACAGAAGTTGTAATTTGTTTTGAAAATAAGATACACACTTTTCATACAGAAATTCTTTTGGTGAAAGCTAACTGCTACTAATTTTACAGGCAGAAAAAAATCTTGTTTCAGTGTACACCAAGTACTAAGATAAATGGTGAACCAAATTAGAGTATCCTTAACTCTTTTGCTGTGAAGTTTGCACTTATGCAAAGTTTGCTATCAGCCAGTTTCCATGTAACCTACATTACTGACAGTTCAAAATTCATAATCCTACAGATTTCAGGTTTTTTTCCCTTCCAGAAGGGAGCTAACAATTTGTAAAATATTTTGCTTACATTTAATATAATTCTTCAAAAACATTGCTAAAAAACACTGCTATGCTGTTAAGTGGTAGCCATTGCTTCTTTTAAACATAAAAAGGCAGTGATAAACTCTTATTTCCATATTCTAAATCTTACAAATATAGGATTTGCTAGTAATTTGGAAATAAAATAAAATGAAATTTAAAAAAATTTCAAATTTATTTACACAGCCAAGGCATTTTGTATGAACAAAAATTAAGCAGCAAAAGAGTTAATACAGGAGAAATGTTCCCTTCAAGACACACATTTTATCCCCTTTCTTTAACTGTAATGCATATTTTTACCATTTCCTGCAATAGCTGCAATTCTTTTCATTTTACAATATCACACCCTACCAAGCAACAATGTTTGAATATGGAAGCAAGAATTTCTTTCATATTGTGACAAAAAGAGGTAATAACTACATAGGAATTACATATTCTTTATAATTAATTCTGCATAATAAAATTATTTTGAATATTTTGAGGAAATATATAGGAAGTCAAAGGAATAACCAATGTATAAATCATTATGGAAAGTAAAAGTATGTCCTAGACCACTAAACAAAGAAAAAACTGACTTTCTGAATACCATTAAAAATTGTCATATGAAAATCACTGGGAAGGATAAAGTACTTCTGCATTACAACAGCAATGAGCATACATGGCTTATAATGCTTAAAAATAAATAAAGTGTTGATAAGAAAGAGTTCAAAGTTTCTTTCTTCTACAATATTCAACACTAATTATGCCAAGACATTCTGGACAGCCAGAATCACCATAATAAATTTTTATTACTTGGTTCTTTTTCATTAATGATATTATCACTACTTAATAAGTTTCTATATGAAACATAAATAAATTGACATCAGATATTTACTACTGTACATTTTTCACCTTGTACAGTCTTATATTAAATGGTTCAATATGTCAACAGTTCAACCACAATACACATAACAGACTTCTCTAATGTCACACACACGCATCCAATTCTCAGTTGCATCCTAGCAAGATTATTTGGTACCAAAGAATATAAACTGAGCTTTGAAAAATAACATATGCCATAGGCCAAAAAAAAAAAACTAATACCGAAAGTTATATTCTGCACTTTTATATTATACTAAACATATACATGTTAAATGCATATAAAAGTTCTCACATACCATTCATGACCCATTATGATCAAAAAACACAAGATACTATGAATTCAAATTGATGACTGATGTCTGAATGATTGGAATTTTGATTTTTAAATTTTCACAACACATGTTGCAACTGGAAGACAATGCAGTAAGGCTTATTTCCTATGATACATTACCAAAAATTACAATATAAAACTGACTTTCAGGTTTGGGTCACCATGGCAATCATGATAACTAAATAGGAAAAAAAGGAACTTATTTAGTAGAATTAGTGTCTTTATATTATTAATTCCTGTTTCAGAACAATGTTATATATCATGAAAGTGACAAATGAATCAGGAAGCTGTTGCCGACTCATGCATGTGGATTGTTCAAATGAAACCTGTCTGTACCACTGCCAGTAACTACAGCTGGTCACATGTTACACCAGCACTTGACCATGAAGCATGCAACAAAACTAGAGCACTACAGTAAACAGGAAGTCTGCTTCAGTCAAGTGCCACATTTTAGGTGCAGAATATGTCAGAACAGAACCAACGAATGAGTGGTCATTCAGTTCCTTGGTTCCTATTCAGAATGGTCTCAAACTAAGAGATGACTTATCACCAATGCTTTTCAACTTTGCTTTGAAATATGACATTAGGAAGGTCCAAGAAAACAAAGAGGAAATAGAACTGAATGGGCCATATCAGCTTCTGGTCTATAATTGATGATGTTAATTATCTGAGAAAAACAAAGAAGCTCTAGTAAATGCTAGGAAGGAAGTTGGCCTCAAAGCAAATATGATGAGAAGTTAATTATACTTTCACATTTGTTCACAAGATAAAATCATAATATAAAGGTTGCTGCGATGATACATCAGCATATGACAAAATTAAGAGCAGAGAAATTCAAGGAATGTCTGCTACCATGCAGACTAGAATTGCTTGTCTCCCATTTGCTATCTAAAAACAAAGATTAAAATATAAAAAACTATAATTTACAGCAGCTGAGACCAAACTGTGCATTTCTACTATGCTATTACCTTGCAGGTAGAAGGAATACAAATGCATATACCATGTAAACCAAAGACATTATGGACAAAGGAAATAAAACAGCAGTAATGTTTATAGTTTGGACAGTATAAGCTTTCTCATCTGTTACCCTTCCCAATCCCTCTGATCTCCTTCCCTACTATATCCAATGGCTGCAGAAAGCAGAGCTTTGTCCCAACTGCCACACTGCTTTGCACAGGTGCAAAACTTGGTCTCTCATATTAAGGGAAGAACATGGATTAAGTGTGTCTGATAACAGGGTGCTGAGGAAAGTATTTGGATCTAATAGGGAGGCTGGAGAAAACTGAACACCGTGGAGCTTGATAATTTGTAAGCTTCGTCAAATATCATAGGTAAATCAAATCAAGGAAGAGATAGGTGGGGCACATAGCACACATGGGAGAGATGAGAAATGCATACAAAATTTTGGTTCAAAAACCTGAAGGGAAGAAATCACTTGGAAGGCTTAGGCATAAATGGGAAGATATTATTAAGAAAGATCTTAAGGAAACAGAGTGGTAGGTTGTGGGCTACACTGATCCAAAGCGGGATAAAAACCAATGGTACCAAGATATATTAATGAATTTACACCCAGAACATTGAATCATGTACTTTTTATAACTTGTAAACCTACTGTAAGCCATTTCAGTGCCCACATAAATACTGTCTTACACAGATTATATAAATTAGAAGATGATTTAAAGTAAGAATGGTTTGCAGTTTACCTGGCTACAAATTATGGTACAGATGATAAAATCATAATGGTCATGAAGAACAACACACATTCGATGGAGACTGAATCAAAGTTAGAATTTCTAGGCTTTCTGGACCCACACAGCCAGATACATCCTTGACGCTATGACTGGAAAAGACATTAAATATCTCCTCACCATGGTGATCAAGAGATATAAAAGTACAACACAAGGGGAATGTATAAGGAATAGTAGTTCAGCTGCTAGCTGCTTTTTGCCTGTATTACAAGCAACCTGAAAAAACCTGGATAGATTTATAATGCTAACAAAAAGTGACTTTGTAAGAAAGGCCTATGGATATAAGCCAGAAACGCAAGCTCTGCAGACCATAATTGCTCTAAAGAGCATATCACAGATTTCTTGATGTCACCACAAGGAGAAGCAATCTGTAACTGTGTAATACAGTGAGGACAAAGTTTCATATCCATTATCATAGCCAGAAATAAGCATGAACAGACACAAAAATATTTAAGGGCTGTAGCTAAAATATCTAAAACATTCTCACCACTTACATTAAAAAGAAGAAGAAAAAATCAAATGTTACCTAAACAAGCAAGAATTATTTGAAATAACAATTTGAGTTCTCTACTGTACATAACCCATGAATGATTAACTGAAGGGAAGCTTACATAAAAAAATTGCTGTTAAAAAAATATTTTGTGATATTTAATCACTGACACTCCCTTTCCAATACATTAACGATAATCAAAAGTTTACTACATTTTTTTAGCTTAAAGCACTTCCAACAGATCGCTCAGATAGGATGGTGTCACAAACATAATATATCACATTACCATAAAAATAATGATTTCCCATTTATGCCTGCTATCTTACACAAAGATTCTGTTTACCTGTGAAAGAAAGAAGAAAGCTTTTTAATACAAAAATTAAATATTCAACATTCTCCATCTACTGATGATTCTATGGGTCCCTGATTTTGTAAGTTTCCTTCTCTAGTTTTACAAATTTTACTTTATTGAAGCATTCTTAAAAATCTTCAAAAAATAAAAGGCATATGGACCTCATTTTAAAAAATACGTCTGATATGATGTTACGTTTTCTGTCAAACTGAAAGGTACATGAACAAACATGCAAGAATAAGTCAAGAAATTAACAAGACACTGTTAAAACTGTCAACAAATATTATAATTTGAAGATAATGACAAATCAAAAAATAAAACGGTTATGAACAGTGTAGATGGCTTTTAAAGTTTTTGTACAGATTTATCACAGAAAAATGTTCAATAAATTAAAACAAATAGTTCATTGGTGTTTCCACATTCTGAACTCTGCAACTTATGCCTAATTACTCATACTGTGACCTAAAATCCTATACTTTTCACACCTCAAAGCTTAATACCATTCAATGGTATATAATTAAAGTTATGTCAAGGCTTCATTTGGGAATTCAACTAATAAATTATAAAAATTATAAATACAACATGTAATGTAAAGAATACTATTTTATCAATAACACCTAAGCAGAATTATTATGTACAGACAGATCCATTAACTATATATTTCTAAAATCAAAACATTCACTTGTTGGTCTGTTCATAACCTTCTGACAGGTTAAGACTTACATACAAATAACTCAATGTGACTTCCAAACAAAATACTGTACTCTATTTTTACTTACTCAAGCAACAAATATGCTGCTTATATTAAATATTTAGTGCTCAACTTTCATCCTTAAATGTAAGTAGTCTATTCTACTGCACCTATTTGACACATGTATTTAAATTATGAGGTCTTTAAGCAGGGATATACCACTCGAATTAAAGTCACCTTCAACCGACATGTGAAGGAAGAATCCTTTGACACTATATCTTCTATAGGACCGTGTGGATGGCAAGGTTTATGAACTGATCTTAAGATTGAAGCCAAATGGCAGAATGTAAAAGAAAATCATTTTAAAATATGAGAAAAAAATAATTTTTTGGCAAATGGATATTGGCATTATTATGACATTTTATTTGGACACTGTTCATTGTTTGTTATACAAAATTACACCAATACACAAATTAAAAGAATTTAAAATTTCATACATTTCAGACACTGAGAAAAATTAGAATCTTTAATTTTAATATTGGTGTAATTTTTGAACCAATGATGATGGATAATGTCCATGTAAGTTATCATAATACACTTCAAATCACTTATATTCAACTGTCTCCAAAAAGGATCTCATAATTAACTTGTGGGGGGGGGGGGGGGGAATTTCTTAGAAACTAAATATTAACTATTACTCATATATTGTACAGATAACATTCACATCAAATATGCACAAAGTACACGCTATTTAGCAGTCTTATGGAAACTTAAAGAAGACGATAAGATGTAAGCAACCTTACGTGTATTAGCAAAATGTTAAAATATTACATTACATTATTATAGAAACAACTTCACATTCAAATAAAATGAAGTAGTGAATACTGACAATGACGTGCAATTTAAATTTTCAGAATTGCTAATGCCCATATTTAAGATTGAGTAAACTTATGAAACAAACTTTAGAGATTTGAGGTTCTTACAGCAAAGACATCAAAGCTGGTCTTCTGGGTTTTATTATCATGCAGACTTATAAGCTACGTAGAAGTCTGCATGGAATTACAATGCAGAGGACCAACATAACACAAACAGAAACTTGCTCCAGTAGTGCAAGGCCATATTAAATCAATCAACAATTTAGGCCTAATGCTGCTTCACGCAGTAATCCTGAATTTCTGAGTTCACATGCAGAATCAAGTAAACATCTGTCACTATTAGAATAACTTATCTGTATCAGTTTATTCTTCTGTATTTTAACAAAAGTTATGTATGTAATCAAATACAAACGCTATGAAGTATAAAATTTCAGACTATCTTTCAAAGCTCAGTTTCTTTCAATTCAATTATTGTGCTCAGTAATCTATAGGCAGAATCCTTCACTGCTGGAAGGTCACAGGAATGATAAATTAATATGCTAAAGGAATTATTGCTCACATAGGTACTCTGGCCAAATTGTACTAAAATGATTTTGCTAAACTGTTTAAACCTGTGCTAGCACAAGCAACCATTCTTCACCTGGGGTATTCAAGTAAAAGCAATGAAATAATTATTATAAAAAAACTTATAAATGCATATCTTACTAACCAATGTGCTATTATTTATTGCTGTGGCAATGCATAGCAATAAGTTTATGGATATATGTTACACATATGCCAAGCAATGAAACAGAACTAAACACATATCACTTCTGCACTTTTCAGCATTAATAATTATGGATTCGTTACTCATAAATAAAATTGTTCTAGTGCTTGACACAAGGCTATGAAATCATCTTTAAAGAGGCATAAATCCTAAATATACTGTTCATACAATAAATAAACCAAATCTAATGCCATAAGTAACCTGAGCAATATAGACCTTTAACACATGATTGCTTATAACACCCACACAACACATTGGTCACATTCAAAGACAAACGTAATTTTTAACTACTACATCTCAAGCAATGGCAGCCTATACTTATTGTCTTATTTCACTCTCTGTCAATCACCAAAATATGTCACATTTCACAAGACCATTGTCCTGGTCAACACATACTAAATCTCATGATTCTGTCTAGCCTAAACTAATACAGCACTGCCCCACTAAAGGTTACCTGTTGTCTGAATCCATGACTACTTGCTTAAATACTCCTGCTGACATCTGACTCTTTACCTCATGGCTGCCCAGTGCAGTTGTACCATCCTTTGCAATAAATAGCTGCAGGCCTGATGCTGAAAATTCAAACCAAAATAAAAATTAAAATTAAAACTGAATCCAACTGCAGAAACAATTTTGTTCATGATGCTCCTCTGAAATGTCCAGAATGATGGCCTAATTTTGTTAGAAGTGGTGTAGAGCAGTGGTATTCAACCTGGGGTACGCGAAGACATCTTAGGGGTATGTGAAATTAATATATATATATATATATATATATTATTTTATGATAAACACTGAATAATGAGTAATGTAATTTATTTTAGATGTAGATTATATACTATGTATAACTTGAATTATACACCAACAACTTTCGGGGTACAAAGCTGAAGAGAATTTATATCTGGGGGTATGCAAACAAAAAAGGTTGAATACCACTGGTGTAGAGAACAAGAACATAGTTCAACAGTAAGTGCAATGAGGATGGTCAGAGTGTTCCTCTGAAATGCTGGTATCTACCTATGAGTCCACATGGTGTCACAACCCAGATCATCATTTTCGCTGCTGTGAGAACCTCAGATTTCATAAACATTATTTATTGTTCACTTACACCAATGTTATCCATAATCTGAACAATTTTTTTAATGAAGTCAAAATGTATTTTTTCCCCAATACACTAAAATAACATTATGTAAATATATGCACATGAAGTTAAAGAACAAATATTTGTGTTCAAACAGTCAGGGATCTGCAAAGTATCAGCTACAAACAGCACGAGACCGTTGGTTGCTTATCATTAAGTTGGCGAGAATTTTATAGTTAGCCAATTGATCAATACTAATTTTATGAAAGTGTTTCAAGTGCACTGTTTATAGCAATGTAAAGCTAAATTTTACTTGAGAACTGTACTGGCTAGATTACTTGAGTTTTGATTCTCAACACAGACAGTGATTATTAGGCATCATTTACGCTCTAGCTTGAGTGAAGAACACTTCATGGGCCCACTGATGTCATTCTATCACATTTTCCTTACAGGGGTAGGCAACCTGCAAGGGTAACTGATGCACAAAAATGACCTTGTATCACATTAGTGAAAGTGCAGCCCAGAACTTACACATCTTGCGCAGTGATCTTGAGCACTTCAGACTACCAAAGAAGGAATTCACAGAAAAACAGTTCCAATCTAAAGAGAAGATGAAAGCTAGGGTAATTTATTCTTCACAGAAATAAAACAGGTGATGTTATCATTGGGACAAATGTGCCAATTACTCTCGAGGATGTATAAAAATAACTGTTGTGATGAACATCAAAGTGAAGGTAGTAAACATGAGTAGAACATACCCTGGATGTATTTATTGAACACTCTCCAGTACAAGTGTTCTGTTTTGTTTGGTAACTAATAAAATTTGTTACTGTTATAAAACAAGGCAAAACATGCTGCTGCTGGAGACAATCTGTAAATCTTGATACTGAAAGAATGGTTTCCGATAAAAACTTTTTAAGCAAATTAACTAATAATACAATATCACTCAAGAATGAGGGTACATTACTGATACCTGACTCATCTTGTGGTTCCAAGTTGGTGGATCGCAAGATTTCATCAATGAGGCTATCTGGGTTCACTCGTGTGACTTCAACACGTGCCTGTGGCGCCCCCTCTTCAGATGCCTTCTTGCGTCTCTCTAGTGCTGCCTTTGCCCGGTCAAGTGACCCGGTCTCACTTAATCCTGACCCAGAACTTGGATTTCTAGAACAGTACCCAAATATGCAACATCTCAACAGCACAAAAGCTAGCTACACCTACGACAATGCTGCTCACTTAATACCTTCACAAATGTTACTAGCACTGGTACCACAAATGCAACTGAACACCTCCTGTTTATTTGCAGCAAAGTTTTAAATGATCATTCTGATAAGATACAGTGTAAGACTTCTCAGTATTTCCAGCATATGTCTAGGTTCTGGGATATTTTCTGATGTTTCAATAATTTTGGGGGGAGGAGAAAGGGAAAATATGTTCTACCACCTAAAACACATCTTAGTTTATTATTGTTTTTCACTGCATTCTCATTTCACCAGTCTGCTTCACTTTTCATAACAACCAGTAAACTGAATGAAAATAGGATATTAATTAGATATAACATAGCAAACACATCAATACATTGGAAGTTTCTATTTGAAATAGTGTTAATAACTACTACAAGAAGTAGAACCCTTTTTGAGAAGATGACAGTTGTTCAGCTGGCCAAGAAATCCCCCACCTTTTATGGAATGAAGGTTCATTACGTTCAAAAGTGCCTGCCAGTAGAAAATATCCTGAGTCAGTTTCAGTCCACAACCTCACCATTTTAATATTATATTATTAATCCACTTACATCTAGGATTAAAAAACATACATACAGCAAAATATCTCACACCGCTACAACAAAATCACCTTGCTACCATAAGATGAATCAGATATGTAGCATGCATGGGGGAAACAAGAAATGCATCCAAATATTAGGCCCTTTTCTACCGCTTAGAGCTCAATTGGTTACACATTTTCCATCAACTTATCTACTTCTATTTAATTAGTCATACACCATCACCTATCAAAAGTTATCCCATTGTTATTAATTAATAAATAAGATGATATATTCTGCAAAATTATGTATCCAACAATCTCTTGGTTCAGAATACTACGATAGCAAAGATAATTTTCCAGGAATTATTTTCTATGTACTTTTTTGTTTTCCTCCAAAACTACAAATCTGTTGAAGATTTTAACCCAATACCTTTGACTTGTACATAAATTTGTTCAGTAAGAATAAGACAATGTCAATAGGGGTGTTTTCTTTTTATCAAGTGCAGTATATAATATGCACTATGTGTATTATGATGTGCTTCAAAAGTAGGATTTTTTTATTGCAGCAAAGTTACCATTATTTCCATGCATACTCTCATTCATCACCAAAGGTCTGAAAAACACTGCTATACCATAAGAAATAAATTCTTCAAACTGAAATTTCATGTAATGTCTACAAAATTGAGAAAAGTCAACTTTTACAGTATAATTTTTTTCTACTGGAGCACACAGATTTACATCACACCAAAGAATTTAATACAACGTTCTATCATTAACAAAATCTACTTTGTTAATTATGGTTTTCAATATCTTACTACACAAAATTCAGTTTAAAAATTGTGGTTATTTTATTCCTATTAAAATCAATTCATATTGTAATGAATGGTTAAAAAGCATCTATAATATTCACTCTTTGCAATCCAACTACTAATTCTCATGCGCTGTGTCATGCTAGAGTGCCAAACTTTAGGGTTATAACACTGGATTCACAACACAGCAGTTTACTGAGAAAAATGGTCATTAACTATATACCAAATCTCCCAGATGGAAATCCCATTTTTGTCAGTTGTTTGTGACTGCTTGCTGAATGTGCTTCATTAACACATGAACATGCATGCTGTGAAGTATTTAATGTGTCTGAGATTTAATGTTCTCAAAGCAATGGGCTGAGATGCTGCGCAGTCTTATACAAGGCTAGATGGTGTCACAACCCAGAATACCACATCGATATTCAAAGTATATCTTTAAGTTGTTAACAGTGGCAAAGAGAAGAACTACAAATAACTTCCATTTCATGTCAATTATTTTGAGAATTACAGACACTGCACTTAAGAAAGAAGTTGAAATGGTACAAAATATTTTAAAAGGCTGTGAAATTTGTTTTCAAGGAATGTGGTGCTATATAATTTACAGTTTTAAAAATCATGCTTCCTAATTATGTGCAACAAACAATTTTTGCATTTTGTTAGAACAATAACTCAAAGCAGGTAAGTAGGGAAATATAATTAGTTACCAACAACTATTATCTCTAAAGTAACAGGTGTAAGTTGATCTCATGATGCGCTTGCTTAATGCAGAGAAAATTTCAGGCTTGCTTTGTGAACAGATGCACATCATCTTATGACTAAAATATTAATGAACAGAACTTGAAACTGGTGCACACATGCTGAAGCTTCATGAAATGCATTCAATAAAAAGACCACATGAAAGAAAGATGTTAACATTTTTAGTCTATAAAATCTGAAATTATCATAGAAACTAAATGCAAGTAAGTCTCCTTGAGAGATTATCAGATTGATATGGAACAAAAATCTAATATTTTGGAGACTGTCTCTTTCTCCATTCTGTCTGTCTACTTCTTATCAGTCCATGACAACAGACACGCAGTCTCTGAAACATCAGACTTTTGTTCCATATAAATGTGGTTGGTAACCCAAGACCTCACTTCATTTCATTCATATAAACTGTGTATCCTCAAAGTTATGAGTGCAGTGATTAACAGATAATAACAGATAAACATTATTTCTAATGACATATCCTCTATAATGACAAAAAAGGAGAACATAAAACAAAACCAGGGTACATAAAGTTAATGTAACATCACAAAAGGTAACAGAGAGGAAGAATATGATAATAGGATGCTGAGTAAAATAATGGTTATGCAGCAGGCATTTCATATCAATAAAAACACCAACAGGCATGGCAGATGTACACTTGCACACTAACACTGTGCTGCTTCTCCGATGCATGACAGCTGCTGTAAGGGTCAAATTGTCACTCTCCTCTGGTTGGTCATCGGGGCTGATTGCCACAGTTGGCAGTTTTGAGTTGCTTTCAAACAACTTCCGATGCTGTGACATCACACTCCTGCAAGCCAACCACTGGTGTTCAACTCCCATGTCACTAAACACCACTACAGCTCCCAGCCATGTGGCACAAGCCACAACTGAGTTAATTCCAGTTGTTCGTGAACTTCCTATGTGCTACAATGGAAACTTAATAACATATGTTTTGGGAGGAAGTAAGTTTCAGGCCATGGCATATAATGGAAGTATTGGAAATTCATGAATAGAATTAAAATGGAACCATATGTTTATGGCTGAAAATCAATGTTTTAAAATAAGTTTGAAACATTTCATTGATATATAAGTTTAAGCAAAGAGCAACAAAAGTTTCTGCCTTTATTTCAATTTGTAGCTTTAAAAACCAAAGTACAAATCTTTGATAGTTATGAGACATCCGGGAACAGTATTTTAGCACAGTTTTATGTTACTTTTGGGTCCGTGCATTCTGTTGTATACCAACATGAACTAACGTGATATATTTCATTATCAAGAATCAATCATTATCGAATTAAAATGTTGATATACATTAAGAATTGTTTCAGTATATGGAATTAGGCTTTTTAACCCTTCTGCAGATGAGTATTTGTATCCATGCACCAATGTGTTTTCACTACTATAGACCCTATGACATACAAGCCCCCTTTTGATATGAATATTTAGCTCAGGCTGATCAAACTACTGAAGTAACACAATTTTCTACCTGTGGAATAAACAGTTGTAGATTCATTTAGTGACATAACATAAACTCCATCCTTTTGCAATGGTATAACGTATGTCTGAAAAACAGGTCCGTCAAATGGCAGAGGTAAACATGGCATACACACATAGTAATAGCAATAGTGCACACAGTAATATAGTGATAATGTGTCTACAACTTCTCAATCAAATTTGTAAACAAGACAAAACTTTGGTTCATGCATAAAAAGACTGTAATAAAAACCTATAAACAGCAACAAAAAACAGTAACATAGGGCATTAGAGAAGCCTGATACAAGAGAAGCTCTTAGGGGGCTCAATATCATACACTCCAGGAAGAGTAATGGTTTTTTAAGTTTGCAACTATTAAAAAAAAGTATTCACTTAAGCTTCTGATTGGATAAATATCTGTAAACTGTCAATTGAGTTTATAAATACCTGTAACTTTAGAACAGTAAATTAAAATTCACAGAGCTGAATTTTGGTTTAGACATTTTCATAGTTATCAGGCAGACTTCAATAATACAATTATATTTTCTGTATAGATATCTTGCATTGAGGTGGCTTGCCTTCCTTTGACCATCTGAGCAAGTATTTGCTTCTCAAGGACTCAGCTCCATGGAGTCAGCTAATTTGGCTACTATTTGTATTCAGATACTGGGCCTCATGAAAACAGACAACAGAAGTCAGTCAGCCACTCAGTTCACCAGACTATGCCAAGGACAACCAGGACTCAAGTTTCAGTTGCAAAGGATTTTTTCTTCACTGCACAGTCCAGATCAGCAATAGGGCCCACCCATCCTATTCAATGGGCACAATGGTGGCCATTCTTCACCACTTACCTTCCAGTGGTACAACTACACCTCCATTCCCCTACACATTGTGGCGGTTAGTTAAGAACCAGGGAAACTTCACCTCTATCTTTTACACAACAGTAAAGTTAAATCAAAACCAGTGAGCATACTGCACAGACAGTATAATGTCACAGATATTAATTATCAGCACCACATTGAGATGGTTTTGGCTATAATTCTTTGTTAGTATTAACAGTCTTCAAGGACTATATACAGGAAAATTCTACACAAAACATTTTCCATGCCCCAAATTAGGACCAAGAAAGAATGTACCTAAATTAGTAAAAATACAATCATTTTACAAATCAATGACCTTCAGATTTCTTACAGGCTTATTCCTGCAGGTGTATGTATAATCTACTTCCATACAACTGATATATTTATACTGAATTTACACAAGCAAAGAAACAAATATTACTTATAAGAGAATAATAATATAATATGAATAAATATTCATAGTTTTTACAAGCACAGTGAAGATGGAGAGAAAAACATTTTATGTAGAAATTATTTTGTTTTAATATTTACTTAATTTAGTGTAATTTAAATACACAATTATTTATACAAGTTGACTGTAAACCATAATATATTTACCCGAATAATAAAATGTTACAAACTGACAGAGCTGTGCTAAAATATATATTTAATATAATTGAGTTATATAAGTAATATCCATTTATTTTGTTTCACAACTGTTCTTCCCCCTGAAATGTCCATGTTAAAAATGTGTTTACACCACGAAAAATGGATACTATTCATTGGGACTGTTAAATCCCATTTTCAAACACCAATCAAAAGTAACAGTCCATTTGCACTGCAGTGTTTGGGGGTCTCTAAGGAAAGATAATTCTGATACTGACAAAAAGATCCTGATGACAGTACTTCACACAGTAATGGAAGGTGCAAAAATGTACAAATACATTGTAAAATGTACCTTCTGTTTATAAAAACAAATTATTCTTTGATCATGTTAAATGTCCATGTCCATATATTGTATAACAGACAAAATTCACCTACCTATCCCAATCCTCATCCAAATGGCATGTTGTAGAAACAAATGGGAAACAAAAAAAGTTCTTGGGGAGAGAACCCTGGACAAATTATAGATTTTTTCAATTTTAAAAATTAGACACAGGGTTGTTCAAAAACTTATACATAAAAGCACGCTGTTTAAAAAAATTGTAAGTACATACAATTTCCCTCTTGGAGAGACCTTAGGAAATTTAAAGATCTTTCTATTGCAAATCATGCACAGGTGTCCAAGAACTTAAACAGCAGATACACGAACTATCCTGTTTTTCCCAAACAGTGCACCACAAACATAAAATACCCACAGGGGTATTGCTGGTATTAAATAATAAACTGGCATTAGTTAACATTTACTGCCAATTTTATTTATTTATTTAATAGTTTACTTAACTGTACAGATAGGTTCGTGTACTCTGGTTCTACACTCCTGTCTGAAGGGTCTCTCCATCTTACATGTATCAGGGCAAGCACAATGCAAATACCAGTCACACAATTCTGTACAAAAAATCACAATTAACACAAAACATGACTTTCCAATCATGAGCCCTACCTTTTCATATGGTTGTTGCCATGAAGTGCATCTGCTTGACTGCCTCTTGGGGAGCTTGGGCTGTGTTGATGGAGCATGCCAGGGGAAGAGGAAGCACGAGGGGCGGTGCGGGGTGAAGCCCACGGAGGGAAGCAGAACAGAACTCCTGCTGGTATAGAAGCAGGAGGTGCAGTGGATGGGGACAAGGTATCATTGGCAGATGAGTGGTTAGCAAAGAACACTGGGGAAGAAGGAAGTTTCAATTGAACATCTGTCATGGAAGGAGATATGAGACTCTTGAAAGATGAGTTACCTATATTATTCTGTGTAGATCGGGAGGTCACTGGATTTTTGTGTGACCAGAATCGACTCCAGGAAGCATCTACAACAGGTGAGGTGGATGAGGTAGGGATAGCTCTATGGGTAGTCGGGGACGGAATTGGGAGTAACTGAGGCACCCACACTGGCCAAGATGGGGACCTATAAAGCCCACACAGAAAGAGAGACAGAGAGAAAAAAAGAACAATCAAATGCAATGGACAAATATGGTTCATGCAGTAATCAATAAATTCTGTTCTGATCATGCTCAAAAGCGTTATTAAACATTTAGAACATAAATCTGCATGTTATAATCCATCCATGATTATAACTACAGGAGTGTCCCGAAAAAATTTACTTTATTCACTTATTGGTTTAAGACGAAATTTAAATGTTCAAAATGCCTGCATTTAGTGGCAGTAAGTGGCAATCAGTTTATTATGGTGCTAGCTTCTCTGTATAAGGCTTCCAAACATGTTCAACCACCATAAATTCAACCTGAAGATGGTAACTGAAATGTTTGCTGAAACAGTGGACAATTCTGAACATTGAATGGGTTTTCTTTTGTCTAATACACACTGAGTGATGTGACTATGAGGTTCAAAAACAGCTTCTTTAGACCAAAGAATTAAATCTAGAACTAACAAAATTCAAGCTGACAATCTGAATTATCTTTATTTATGGCATATGGTTGTATTGTTTCCATTTTGTGTTGTACTAAATACAATGATCAGTGCTTTTACAGACAACATTCTAAAAAGGAAAGAGAGACTTTCTAGGGGGCTATGTAAAAACCTGCAACTCTTACAAAGCACTACCATGATGTAGTGATTTAAAAGATCTGGAATACAAGCTGTGTACATTCTGCATTCATCTGTCTATTAATTCAGTTACTTTCCTCAAACGTCAAACACAGTCCCATCAGTCTGATTAACAAGAGAAAACTATGCATTTGGGTACAACAACATTAAACATAACATAAATAACATCTACCTGTATTGTTATGTACCTATATAAGTGCCATGACTGTTCAAAGAGTCTATACATTTTTTAGAGACACTCTGTACACATAATGGAGCAGAATAAAAATTCATTTTCTTGTAGACAAATGTCAACACTACAAATTATCACATGAAATGAAGAAATAGGTACTCTAATAACAACTATAATGTTATGATCCTTTAATTCATGGGTATTAATTTATTATTATTTGTTAAAGTTTCCCTTAAATTTCAAACAATAAGAAAAATAAACCTTACACCATACACATAAAAAACTTTTAACTTTATTCCAAAATCTCTAAACAAACTACCTGCTATTGTATACGTACTATGAAATCCAAATAAAAATATATGTATTCAATTTAATGGTCCAATATATATATTTAACTAAGAGGCAGTGGTTCAGAGCCAGGATAACTCAGTATAGTGACTGGCCATAGCCAGGACAATAGGGGTTTGGTTCCTGGCTAGGATAAAAACTTTTTTCTTCAGTGCCACATCCAGACAACTCTGGGGCCCACCCAGCCTCCTACCAACAACTACCAGGGACTCTTCCCAGGGCAAAGTTGCTAAAGTATGAACTTAATAATTTACCTCCATCCCCCCATACATCTTTAAGATGTGGTGCTTAATTAAGTGCAGAAACAATTTTACCATTTACTTTATCAATGCCTAAGTGGCAATGGTTCCAGCAGTTACTTAGCACTTACATGATAAAGGTATTTTACAGATCAAATGAGGTACAAAATGGATATTTTAGCTCATTTTTGAACAAGTTTGCTTGCTCAAAGCTGCTAAAGCAAATCAAATAAGACATTTGCCATATGTACAATGCTGAACAAAAAAATTGAAAATGTATAAGCCATTCTGCAAGGTAATGCTTAAACAAGTTCAAACATAATATTACATGCCATGCCAACTTTTTTTCCACTATAATGATATAGTATTATAAATCCAAAAATACAGAAAAGCATGCATAATTGTGACTGGCATACTTAGAGGAAAACCACTCAATTAAAGCTACAAATTATACTAGGATGAATTTCTCAACAAAACAAGCATTCATACTTGTACTTTCTCATAAATAAACATTATACACACTGTAAACATGCCTGTCGAGCTGCAGCCATTTTATTGGCACAATAATTATGAATAAAGGGACATCTCAACTTGGTCTACTTCATTAAGGCAAATTTATTCAATTAGAAGCAACCAGACTGTTTCAAAACCATGAATAAATATACTATCTCTCAACATATTTCATCAGATTTAGTTTTTTCAAATTATTTGGCAAGAATTAAATGTGCATGAAAAACAAATCTGTATGTAAGCCAAAGATTGTAAAATACTGTATTTAGACATGTAAAGTGAATGCCATGGTTCCTCAAAACATCACTTTCAAATCATTCAAAAATGGCAAATATGGAAGAAACTTACATGTCATATTGCCATTATCATATCATTCAAGTTCCTTCAATATAGTATTAAAATATTTTCTACATCATCATTTCGAACACATCCAGTTTTTCCTTACCTATAAGCAAAGAGATCTTATCTACAGCTGGGTTTATTTTGAAAATGGCTATCTTCTTGGTAGAAGTTTACCATCGTTTTAGAGGTCCTTGCTACCTCCATTATCAGGGTGATCATTGCCCTGATGACAGAGGCATCACAGTGACACAACCCAGAAGACAGCCATCTGCATACTCACTCCTGCAAGAACCTCAAACCCTACTTACAATGATTTTGGTTCTTACACAATAATAGTAATAAAAACGAACTGCCCTAAAATCTGTCTCTGTTGCTGATAGTAATTTTGTAATTTTTGACCACACATTTCTTTGCAAATATCTTTATTATTAACAAATTACTGCAGCAGAATTCATGCAAAATTTTAATTTCCTGAACTAAATATCCAAGTAGCATTGAACAGAGGAACATGGCTAGATTAAAATTCTTAAAATGTGGATTTGTGTTCATATGACCCCCACCTCCCTAAAATAATAACGTATCAATGCTCTGAAATCAGTAGGAATTAGGGGGGATTTCCAGACTCACTGTTCAGAAGGCAGGTGAATCATATGTTTATGTAGACTGTTGCCCTGCACTCAGTATTCTGCCACAGCCTTCACATTTCTCACAGTGCACTAATCATTGCCCTCACCTGATATGTCCTGAATCCCCTGAGCTGCTTTGCCTACTGTGTTGCGAATGACTGTTGAGGGAACAGTAACCTGATGCTTTGCTCATTTGACTGGTGTTGGAAGAATTGCGTGAATGCCCAGGTTCATGACCCTCCTCCATCTCACCGGCAGCATCCGCCGGATCCAAAGTGTCTTGGACAGTCCCTGTCGCTAGTTCTGTGTACAAAAAATTGTTACATATCAACTTAAAAATTTAACTAACTAGCCAATAAATGCCGCAATTCAGCACTCCCACTTAATTTTCGCAAGGTCTCCACATCAAATTTTATAACACAGGATGGCTATCATGACAAAGCTTTCTGTGGTTTTCTGTAGTCCCTCCAGGTAAATTATGGAATAGTACTTTGCAATAGGTCATGGCCACTTCTTTACAATTCATTACTAAAAATCATCCCACCAACTGATATTTCATAACTGACGCAGTTTAAATAGCACTGTTATACAAACCAGTCAAGAACAAATTAAAAAAAGGCAGCACAGTTAGCATTACACCACTTCAATCTCCATTCCTTACTCTCCTAAACTTTAATCTATAGGATTACGTAAAATAAAGTTGTAATGAGATGTACCATATAAAGCAAAATATTGAATATACTGCCAAGTTTAGAACTCTAGATATTCTTGTGTTTGTGAGGCAAAGCCCCATACAGAATGTCACCAGCACCAAAATCTTTCAGTTTCCCCTTCTGTGTCACATTTCATTCATATTTCTTACATGAAATAAAACACCACCACAATTTTACAGACATCCTATTTAAATAAAATTACTATGCTCCAATACGTGTGAGAATTTTCACTGATGGCAGAAATTCATAATTGTACAGTGAAAATCTTTGTAAGATGTGGCGATTAAATCAAATATGTCATATGATTTTCATTGAGATGTGAATTCAAGCAGTCATGGTAAGATAATACTGTCACAGTAATGTGTACTTATCAAGTGTCCCCTTGAGTTCACTCACTTATTTCAGATTAGAGTTTTCTGATATGATTTTACTTAACTGGAATACATGGACTCTTCAAAAATTTATCAACTAATTCATATTCAATGATAAAGACAAACTACACTTCATAAATTCATGTTCATTATTTTTTAACACTCTGAAAATTCATTGCTGTGGTAACCTGGAATAAAATAATTTAACAGCCTTTGTAAGTCTGACTGCATAACTTTTATTTTTTCTGACACCAGTATGACATTAGTTCTCAAACAAGTGGTCATGAACTTACTGTCTTTCAATCACATTTTTAATTACTGATAAATGTTTACAGAATTCTATGCAAAGATTACATTCATATAATATAATGCAGAACAGCAAAGAAGTATCAAATGTTTTTGCCAGTGTGAAAGACACGACTTTTAAGTAATTTTCTTGGCATGGATCAGAAAATAAGTGACTGAACATCAGGATTCAATACTGACTGAAACAGAATTTAACTTTTCAACACAATGTTGAAAACAGATTTGGGTACTTTCAACTCACTTTCTTGGGGTAATTCAAGCTTTATCTTTTGGCATGGCACAGCATTTATCACAAAGGGACAACCTTCTTTCCCTTTATCATGTAGTTTTAATTTAATAATAATCAAGGAACCCGGGGTCCGGGGTGGCTGCGTGGGCCTTGTGCTACTTGGTCGCGGGGACCGTGGGTTCGAATCCCACTCAAGCCATGGATGTTTTTCTGTGTTGTGCTGCCCTGTGTATAGGTAGAGGCCTTGCGACAGGCCGATCCCTCGTCCAAGGAGTCCTACCAAATGTTCATAGATCAAGCCAACTAAAAAGTTGGGGTACCGGAAAATGTATAAACATTGTTAAACCAGAAAAAGAAGATCAAGGAACCCAAAAGAGATCTAACTCAACTAATTACATTGAGCAGCTTTCTTATTGAGAAGGTAGTAGTCGCTCAGCTATTCAAGAAATGTCCTGCCTTTTATGGATCATTACAGTGTTCACAACAGACTGCCACTGGACACTAGCCTGTGGCAGATGGACGCACTCTACACCCTCCCATCCTATTTCTTAATGCTCTATTTCAATATCATCCACCCATCACAAGTACACTACATTCAGATTATCTAATAAATTTCTGTATGAATTTTTCACCTCTCACATGCCAAACACGCTTCATCATCCTTGACTCCCATCTCTCTGACAATCAAATTCATATGCATACTCCAATACATAAGAATAGCTTGACACTTCATTTACTACAAAAATCTGAACAAGGTCAGAAACTATAAATTTCCAGTTGATAAATATCTGACAAAATTTCAATTTTTCAAGGTGGCGAGAATAAAGATGTCTGCTGGGATGTTGGACACTGGTCAGTTTCTAACAGGCTACATAGTGCAACATCCCAGCAGACAGTCATCTTGATATGTATTTCTTTCCAAGATGTAAAGACTCGCTCTGACAATGTTGAGGAAACTTATCTGGCTTGAATATAATTCTGAAAGGTTTGAGACTGTTGTAGAAACATACCAGAAGGAAACAAGGGTGGCCTCTTCTTGGGCAAACTGCCAAATCCAGAACTACCACTGGCTAAAGAACCAGCAAGAGAGCCACTGGAGAACTCATCACGGCACTCAGGTCCTTCCTCTTGGGCTACTACCTGCTTGTGTTTTGAAGAAGGAGAAGGACTAAAGAAAGAAAGATACAAATGTCAGAGGACTAGGTATTATGCCACTGACTAGAACACATATGCATTTCACAGAGTTCAATAATGCAATGGGCCACCAACGTATTATTGGTTTTACACTTACAAACTGAAACATATAATAAGATCCTACAAGTTCTAAACTATATTATTTACAAGTACATTATTTAAGAGAGACTCACACTTTGAAAAGGATGTCACCAGACAGCATGTTCATACGAATAGCTACTGTGAGCATGGAATTGTCCTGTCGATGCCTTGTGTCATAGCCCTCTAACAGGCAGCGTCGAGTCGTCTGACCTGAGCCTGCAAACTCAGCCAGATTTAAGTCTGTAAAGCCAAGCTTCTGGAATGACCGACCTCCTTTCAGCTCCTGAAAAACATGAAAAGTGAATGTCTGTAAGAAACAAAGCATCTTACTCCAGTATTTATATCTACAGCTATAAAAATCACAATCAAATTCAGTTTCATTCAGATTCCTGAATTGGAAACATGGGTGTCAATCCATTTCTATTTGTTATTTCTGTTTTATATTTCTGTATTACACTGACAATGTTCATTTGGGATTCGTAATTCTTCCACATACTGCAAGCAACGAAGAGAATTAATTTTGCATTTTCTCGCCAGAAAGTTTGTTCTTTCTACTAGAACTATATGATCTTCATGTCATGTACCATAAATCCTTTGTTTTAAAAGGAAGACCGAAAGCCATTAGACAATGCGTAAAGAGTAACATGTTTATCCAACTTCTGCTTGGTTCAGCGGTCACAGAATTAATTACTCACCCTTAAGCTACTGCGTGAAGAACAAATAGGCAAACAGTGCGATCAAATGACAAGAGACCCATTCCCCGGTGATAGAGCCGGCAAAGCCTGGAGCTAATCACATACTTCCATTCAGTGCCGAGGTTAACAATGCTAGGAGTTTTCGATTCTCGGGCACATTCAGTTTTGGGTATCGGGATCTTCTTTCCTAGGAGAAAAAACGGCCCAAGACTCCATCCTGGGCAGTGGTCAAGCCTACTTGCAGCTTTACGGATTCATTCGCGTTGGGCTCAGACGAAAGTCCGATTTCCATTTTACCTTCCTCCAACCAATACGATCTCCAGTCGACTATCGCTCGCGCAGTCTCTCTCTCTCCCTCCATATCGTACTGCAGAACGTATGAGAGCGGTAGCAAAGATAATACTTGCAACCCGAACTCTGCAACAGCCATCACTGTCGCTTGCGATGAGATGAGACTATGGGCCCTTTGATTCACGCGTAAATATGGAGCAGCGGTGGAATTATGACAGGGGAAAACCGAAGAATCCGGAGGAAACCTGTCCCAGTGGCACTCCGTCCACCACAAATCCCCCAGTGGTGACGCGTGGGCGAAAACCCCGGGCCGCAACGATGTAAGTGGCATCCTTTACAGAAATCAATAAAATGTAACGATATTGTAGCACGTGCTCCTGCAACGTGGGGGTAATTAATGAAGCAAGAATGATTACACGGAGAAGTGGTAATGGATTTAAAACAGAGAGAACTCTGAAACTGGACACTGGATGGAAGTGAGTGGTCAGATCACGACATGGTTCCTTTGTTCCTGGGGAAAGAGCCCCCGGACAGAGTATTGCAGAGCAATTACATAACACAATGTTGCAGCTGAATTACATTTATATGAGTTATTTGCAAACTGAAAGCACGTAAAGGATACTATGTCTGTCCGTCCGCAGGTTTCAATTCGAGAACAGCTGGATGAATTTTTATTCAATTTTAAACTTACGATACGCCACATGAAGCAACTCCAAACTCGTACGTTTTGATTTCATGCAACTGATAACCTTGTGGGTGCACGAACATGCGATCTGGGGAGTGACACGCGATACAGTTCTGGGGTTCTGAAATGTTACATGGCAACAAGTCTTGCGAAAAATATAACTTCTGTAAATCTTTTGTAGTTGTACTCAAATCCTATATGAGTACGCCAGCAATCACAGACATGACAACGAATGGAAATGAGGTAACGTCCAACAAACATAATGTGAAAATCAGCTGCATTTAAGCAACAATTTATTCCCAAAGCAACAACAAGAACAAAAACAATAATCTGTAACATATTTACAATTGTAAGCAGGCAAATGAGGATAAATAAATTAATATGATCTCGTTCAAAGAACTCCGCCCTATTTGCGGATAAAGCTCGATATTGTAACGACAGTATCAAACGGCATTTCGCATGCTGGTACTTCCTGATACAGCCACCAAACGTTGGTGGCTGAGCAGTTCATACAAAGTTTTAATCGGACAGTCTCAAGGGAACAGATCACTTGGGGGATTTGGCTGTATATCGGATGACATCAACATGTTGAAACTGTGGAGCATGGACTGAAAACAGTGCCCAATCGGGGCTCTTGTAGACATCGTAATGACCCTTCGGGTTCCATAAAAGACGGGGAACTTCTTGACCAGCTACGCCCATCAGCTTCTCAAAGAAGAACTTCGTTCCACTGCGTAGTTAGCCGTTAAACGTGGCACAATCTAAACAGCTTAGAAATTCAGGAAGAGATGTTTATTTAAAAGATCTGCATGACAATGGAGTTAGTTGTAAGATCATGACGAGAAAGAATGTAATTGAGAAAATTACAAGACAACAGAAATAGAGAAGGTAATTTCTAGTGTGTTATTAGAGACCTTTAATGAACACTATTAAAATATTAATTACTGTGATACAATTCAATGTAAGTATGCAACATTCTTTGAAAACATTCTTTTCCAATACCCGTTCACAATGGTTGGTTGTCTAGAGTCCACAATATGTACATGCACAAAGGACAGATTAAAGATAAAAATATGATAAGATTGTGAGCAAGGAGGGATATTTGATTACAGGATCTTACTACGTCATGAGTTATTGTTCCAAAAGCAGCTGTTTAATAAGAATTTGTTGGCAAGTGAGGTTCTTACACATCCATTAATCAGACAGGCAAATATCTCTATATTCTGCCGGTATACTTGCGCAGTGGCATTTTCATAAAAACAGCATTGTTTGTTCATCACTGTTTTAAATGAGTGTGAAACTTGGTCTCTCAAAGTAAAGGAAGACGTATCTAACACATAGCCCTACTGTCTTCATCAGATATTACTTGCGTGAAGTGGGATATGTAACACGCTGGGAAACACGGAAAATGCACGCGTTTCAATGGGACAACTTCAAGGGAAGATGGCACTAAGAAAACCTAATCACAGATAGGAAGATAATATTAAAATAATCCACATTATGCAAGACTTGTGGTTCTCACTGTAGTGACGACGGCAATGTTGTTTTGGGCTATAACGCCGCGTGGACTCATAGGTAAGATACCAACATTTAGGAGAAACATAATGTCGTCATCTTCAAGGTTCAGCCCTGAAGATGGAAACAGTATGTTTCTCCGAAACTTTTGTAGTTTGTCTACCTACAAGCCCTCACGGCGTCACAACCCAGAACAACATCGAGTCTCAGATCTGTTCTGGAGGCTGTGGTATTTATGCATTACTCATGTCTAAATTTGGTCTAAAGATCACTTGGTCTAGTATGACACAATGTCTTCTGCAGCTCGTCAGAACAAAGAGAACTGCTCAGATTACTTTGAACTGGTTGAAATATCGAAGTGCTAATTTAAGTTAACCGCAACTACATTTATCAGTTACATTAGTCATCAGAGATGCTTTAAAATTACAAGTAAAGGACACAGAAGGCTTCTACAGCAGCCTGTATCAGGCAAAAGACAAAACACGAAAGAAATGTCAAAAAGTTCCGCTACAGATAATACAAATTTTCTTTTGACTTCAGTTCGAGCAATTGTATAATTTTCTTCAATTTCCTTGGTTTTCGGAAATAATTCTGGCTCACGATTTTAATCAGGGACAAGAATGTGGGGTGACAGACTCCTAGGGACCGGCAATTGGTAGGTATAAAAATCCTTCGACCCTTGTAATCAATTACAAATATTAACATTATGACTGCAGCACGATTTTAATTTCTTAAACGTCACTGCACCATCTGGTGAAGTGAAATACAGTTCACATGCATCTACAATTCAAATAAAATATTTGTAAGTAACTTCAACATTTTGACTGCGCGGCCCACTACAGCCAAAACACAAATGAGTCAACGAATCACTGTCATAAATGTGTATACGAGCAACAGCTGCTTTTGTTTTAGACCCAAAATAATTTTGTGATAGATAATTGTAGAAATTACAATAATTTACTTTAATTCTTAGACCCACATAAAGCATCCTTTCTACCCACAGGTTGAAAATCACTGTTGTAAATTGTCTTGAAGCTGAAACTTCTCAAACTCTGTTCAGTAGAGTCCTTGAAAACCTGGCAATCGATCAGCTGGTAAACAAATTCCTCGTCTTTTATGGAATCACAAATTTTCTGACGTGCCTAGAAGAGTGAATTCTACTCTGAACCATGTGAGATTTGAGGTTTTCACAGCGGTGAGTATGAAGATTTCTGTCTTCTGGGTTGTTGCGCTGTGTAGTCTGGTCGATGTTAACCAACGTTTCAGAGGTCATACTGCCTCCGTCATCAGGGCGATGAGTATGAAGATTTCTGTCTTCTGGGTTGTTGCGCTGTGTACTCTGCTAGATGTTTAACAACGTTTCAGAGGTCATACTGCCTCCATCATCAGGGCGATGAGTATGAAGATTTCTGTCTTCTGGGTTGTTGCGCTGTGTAGTCTGGTAGATGTTTAACAACGTTTCAGAGGTCATACTGCCTCCATCATCAGGGCGATGAGTATGAAGATTTCTGTCTTCTGGGTTGTTGCGCTGTGTAGTCTGATAGATGTTTAACAACGTTTCAGAGGTCATACTGCCTCCATCATCAGGGCGATGAGTATGAAGATTTCCGTCTTCTGGGTTGTTGCGCTGTGTAGTCTGATCGATGTTTACCAACGTTTCAGAGGTCGTACTGCCTCCGTCATCAGGGCGATGAGTATGAAGATTTCTGTCTTCTGGGTTGTTGCGCTGTGTAGTCTCGTCGATGTTAACCAACGTTTCAGAGGTCATACTGCCTCCATCATCAGGGCGATGAGTATGAAGATTTCTGTCTTCTGGGTTGTTGCGCTGTGTAGTCTCGTCGATGTTAACCAACGTTTCAGAGGTCATACTGCCTCCATCATCAGGGCGATGAGTATGAAGATTTCTGTCTTCTGGGTTGTTGCGCTGTGTAGTCTCGTCGATGTTAACCAACGTTTCAGAGGTCATACTGCCTCCATCATCAGGGCGATGAGTATGAAGATTTCTGTCTTCTGGGTTGTTGCGCTGTGTAGTCTCGTCGATGTTAACCAACGTTTCAGAGGTCATACTGCCTCCGTCATCAGGGCGATGAACGTTGGTAAACATCGACCAGACTACACAGCGCAACAACCCAGAAGACAGAAATCTTCATACTCTGAACCAGTTTCATTCACCCCGGGATATCGCAGCCTATTCCTTAAAGACCCATTTTATCGCACACCGATCCCTGCCCATGTCTCGCAAACGGTGTTCTCCGTACAGGTTTTTTTCATATCCTTCACAGCCTGCCCTCCTTACTTGGGTCATCCTAAACAACTTCTATCAGACTAATATATGGCGCAAACAACCCAGAAGATGGCCATCTTGAAACACACATTTCGAATAATGTAACCAATAAACAAGGTTCTAAATAACTCAAAATGAATGATCCGCGTATCATACCAGGAGAGTAAAGTAATTCAAATGTCAAAACACCACATGATGACGTATGGGGTGCGAAGATAAAGTTCAACTCATTAGATGAAGGTGAGTTCACGCTGCCCTCTCCATGGAGTCTTAATGTTTTTTCCTTCTAAATTTCTCTTTCAGGCAGATGCGTTTCCTCAGGCACAATAAGCAGAAATGATGAATGGATTTTAATGACATCTCAGACTTTTCTGTGCAGAAGTTTCAAGAAGCATGCCTATGATTTATGACGAACTACGTATGACGTCTGGGACTTTTACACTTAGCCAGCAACGACAAGCAGGCAGGGTGGAACCCGACAAAATGCCCGTTTCCTCATTAGTCCACTTTCCTTTCTTTGGGGGAGGGGGGGGGGCATCACCACGCAGTGTGAGATCCCTTTCAAAGGTTGAACCAACCGGTAGATTTTCACAAAATTTGGCGTAAACATCATGCCACTAGAGGACATCCCGACTTCGTAACTTTTAATTTCCTAATGCGGACGCGAGAACTTATGGGGTGGGAACAATACTAGCGCCAATTAATTAGGATCCCGAAATGATGTATGGTAACTGATCTTCTATAAATACAAAACATTACATACAAAGGTTTAGGTTTCAAATTAGGTCTATATTTAATGTCACGAACAATTTTCTTTTAGAAAACTGATCAAGTTCGATTCGAGCTCCATGCAAAGTAGGAATTACATCTCACTGGTATAAACCAAAATTACATTATTACGTGCACAGTAACGAACATGACCTCTGCTGCATGCATTCGCTTCGCGCAAATAACATATAAAATGAAACTGCTAAAAAAGTGATAGTGGAACCACGGTTCCGGAGAATTTGACGTAAATACGTCTATACGGAAAGGAAGTTTATATATTGGCTTTATTCTAAATATTTCCTTTATACATGCTTTACAATTGAGATAAGTTTGATTAAGACATTGATTATTCAACTTCAATTAGTTACGCTTAAAATCGGTCTGTGGTTATTATTTATTATTATTAGTGTTCTGTCTGATGACAGGTCCATATACTATGAACAGGGTCCTTCCATCCTCTTCAGGTTGTCAGGGACCCGTTCATACATATATACATTCTTGGCAGATGATCCAGAAGTGGTTTGCCATTGCCTTCTTCTGTGTGTGTGTGAGTGGAGTAATTGTTAGGATGCCACGCAGAAACCGGGGAGCCCCCGGAGGAAAACTCCGTGATGCCCAACACAAGTTATAAATCTGAGCACCACCGGGAATTGAACCCGGGACCCCAGGATTACAAGGCTAGTGTTCTAACCACTAGACCACCGTGGCGGTTTTGGGTCTGTGGTAGCTGAATGTAATGTAAGGTAAGGTAATGTAATGAAATGTTTTATAGGTAACAACAATGCTAAGTAAACAGATGACGTTTCCTAGGTAACAACAATGCCGAGTAAACACGACGTTCCCTAGGTAACCAGGTTACACTTTTTAGTTCCACTTTTTTGCCGAATGACCCTTCCTTATAGACGTATTTACGTCAAAAGAGGAGCTGTTTCATTCAACATATTCTTTACTTGTC
Source organism: Zootermopsis nevadensis (assembly GCF_977971745.1). Taxonomy (NCBI): domain Eukaryota; kingdom Metazoa; phylum Arthropoda; class Insecta; order Blattodea; family Termopsidae; genus Zootermopsis; species Zootermopsis nevadensis. The sequence goes on along the minus strand of NW_028259192.1, from coordinate 13,489,063 downwards.
TGGGCAGAGGGGTGGGTTTAAGTGACATCTACAGGCCTACAGTTCCTATGGGCGATTTAGGATGTTTAAATCACGGAAGTACTTCTGTACAAAGCAAGTTACAAGAGTGCAGAAAAGTTCACCACCTTGTCAGCGACTCGTAAGAACTTTACTAGAAAACAACATTTTCGAACAGTGCAAATGTTTTTCTGCGCTCTTGAGGTCTTGACCTTGGATGGGACCTTGCTGATACAAGCAGGGTCTTGTTGGAGGAACAGCTGGAAGAACAGGTTGTATACACTACATGCTTAAACGAGGCGAACTTATTTCTTATTCCCTTTTTAGAAGATAGGCATGGTTCAGTTGAAATTATAAAACGCTTTAGTATGAGAACAAGCGAGCGGCACAAATTCAGCAGTGGCAGCGGAAATTATTACGTGCAAACACGCAGTCACTTCTAAATACAAAAATATAAACGTCGGGTTTTACAGAGCATAGATCACGCAATATTTAGCTTTCGAAAGTTATAAATTATTTCAGTCGCGTTCGCAACAGCGCAACTCGGGAACGGATAAACCGATTTTGATTCAATTGGACACTGGAATTTTTTTTACGACAAATGCCTTGCTATTTAAATTTTAATTACATCTGGCAATTGTAACGACCACTTTACGCTGTAGAGGTAACTGACCTCAGACAATTCTAACGTCACCGACACCATTTACAAAGGCCAAGGGTCAAATTACAAGCATAGTTCCAAATTTGTTTCCATTTTAATTCGGTGTGGGCGATCTGCCTGCGAATCCGATTCCTCGGTTTTTACTGAACTGTTTCAACTGCAATGTTACATATCTTCGAATAAGACAAGATCATGATTGGTGAGTAGAGAGGGAGGTGGTCAGGACCAATTTCAATATGCGTCAATTTAGTCGAGATTTGAAAAGCGTATTTCCCGAAAGCACGTCTAAAGCGTACTACCGCAACCATCTGGTTGTTAATGTTACTACAAGGTATCCCAAAAAATGTATACACAGCAGCAACTTTGGTGGCCACTTGTCAGCCAGTAGTTCACTGCTGACGCTTTGTGTTTGTCATGGCAGTGCCCTGAACAAATAAACGGGGACTTCAGTTCCTTCGTTACGTCTAATTCAGACCATGATGAAACACATGTTCACAAAACGTTCGTCAAAACTGACAAATCGATGGTAATGCTAAACACGACCGCCTGGTTTCTTTCAAATGTTTCAAGCTAAACGGCGAGGCAAGAAGAAACCATGAATAAATAATTATAAAATTTGATGAACCATTTCAACTAGCAGATTCCGAGTATGTTAAATTTGTATTATTTTACATGGAAGTTTCTAATCGCCTCCATGTCTCTGTTAAACATAAAACAGATTCTTCATGTGGGATTTGTAAAAATAGTGAAATATTTTCAAACAGAACTTAAGATCACTCCAATTGTTTATTATTTGCAGGCATCAAACTGAAAGTCAAATAAAGGTTTTTCGCGACCGCAAAACTGCTTTACATTCTACACAGAAACTTAGCAAACGCTGCATATTTTCAACGTTCCGTTTCCATACGTTTTAAAATCCTGCTGTCTCCATCGTCAGGGCAATCGCCTCCTATTAAAATATTGACAAAACTGATTCTTTCTTCTTGTATCTAACAAATTCTACGTGACCTCCCCACTTTAATAACCAAGGAAAATAGCGGCAGTGATGTGTAAAATACTTAACACTCGAGAGCTTTGTAATATGAAGGCAGGTCAAACCCAACAAAAGCGACCCTCCTCTAGTCGACCACAAATACCAGATGACAGGACAGGCCATTAACTAGATGTTCCTTTCAGAGAACTTCAACTGATAGTCATGTAAATTGTTTCAGACTTGTGAGATTTGAGGTTTTCACGGCGGTGATGAGAATATATAGGGTTTCAACCCCGAAGATAGAGGAAGTATGTTTATCTGAAACGTTGGCATCTACCGACGAGTGTGCACGGCGCCAAAACCCAGAAGAATAACATAATGTAACAGAAATCAGTATCGCTTTCTGCTTCTAAAAAGCATTTCATCATCGTAATGTACGCAAAGGCGTCACTACCAGTTATATAAAATGACAACATGGCGTTTTCAACCACGCTGAAAGCGTAAAACTTCGTTATAAACTCGCGACCTACTTGTTCCACGACGGGAAAGATACAGAATAGATTATGAATAACAATTATACAACAGACATAATTTCGCCATCAGACAAGGTCGTTACATCCGTGACCCACGGAAATACCTAACCCGATACGAATCCCAATTAAATTCACCGACGCCATTATTAACTAATTACCAATGTTCCTGGGAAGGATTTCTGAAATGGCAGACGCAGAGACCAGTATGGTAACTTCTGTTATGCTACAGTTCACAACGTTATCTCGAAAGACAGAGGTAAAGCCACCCACGCATTTACGTAAGTAGCACGCCATGAAGACGTAAGGACGAACAGAGGCAAAGCTCCAAGTACTCATTTATACCAAGTGTAGGTACGTGCATAATAGGGTCCGGTGGAGGGCTTTGGTTACGTTGGTGATGAACCTTCGGGTTCGGTAAGCCATCTTGTTAGTTAGTAGGTAAGTGAATAACGTCAAGCTCTAGCTGCTTTGCCCAACAAACATTCCCGTCCCTTTATTCTCGAATTAATGGATGAAACACTGAGCAATGCTGTTACTTTCCCTTGAGTTATCTAAAGAGAAACGCGATTCTCACATCAAGCATTTCCTGAACCATTTTTACCTTAATATAATGCGCACATTCTCTTCGAAATATTCCCCAAAAAACTGAACGCCCACAACATTCGCCCAACGTTCAATTCTGTTAAGTATGTTACTGGATAATATTAAAATAGCTCTTACAAAGTAGGGTATGAGGATGTTAACAGGACGCAACTGCCTCAGGATAGGACCCAGTGGCGATCCTTGTGAACACTGTAATGATTCTTCGCGTTTAGTAAAAGTTCTTCTACGTCACTGTGACCGTCATCTGTATATTACGTCATTTGAACCAGTTACGTCATATTTTATTCTATTTCTGTACAAATCTGTTCAGGTAACAGGTTCAAAGGACTGGAAACCTGACAGACGCGGTTAGGGTGAGTGTGCGTTTGCCAAAGACAGAGCACATACGTGGACGACTGATCGTGAAATTCCAGGAACTCGGTCAGCGGAAAGGAATCTTGGAGGGGCGAATGTCCCAGCTGCTCCAGAGGCCAGGAGAAGGGTCCTTTTATTTTGTAAGGCTCAAAGACACAATTAGTATTAGTCAATCAAATAACTACGGCCCTGGCGGGAGACATTATTAACCAAAAAATGTATACCACTGAATACATCTGAAATATTTAGATAAAAAGGGACTACTTTCAGAAGCTGTTTTCAGTGATTACAGTCACAGACTTTATTTTTAATAGACTGATAGTAAGAATGCAATTAGATTTTTTCTTCTGCACACATACATTGATGCTTGCACTCATTCTTAAATCAACACATCCACAACATTTTAGAACGTTCAGTACCTGCGCTTGAATGCATTTCTTTTCAGGGTGACAGCCTTGGTAAACATTTAACATTTCCTCCTACACAAAATGGTCTGAAAGAAGGAGATGCTTTATTGATTTCGAATATTCCATCAATAAAGTCGAAGAAAACCAGGAGAAACTGGAAATAAATGAGATAAACAACCATCAGCATACGCCAGACATAAAATTCTTGGGTGAAAACATAAATAAGATAAAAGATACAAAGAAGCTCTATCAGACGCTAGTTACGAGGTTGGTAAAAGGAGAGAAAACTAATTATGTGGGAGGATGTGAACTGCGTTCATCCAGGGCAGGTTTCAATGGCGGAGTCTTGTGAACACGGCAATGAGCCTTCTGGTTCGATAAAAGGCAAGGATTTCCTTGGCTAGCTTGGCGAGTTTTACCTTTTTCAAGTACTCTGCTCCGTGACATTATTTACGACACTTTGTGACTACCTAAACGCTGCCCGACAATTCCCAAGCCGAAAGCACAGACAACAGGGCCGCGATGAACTGCTCTGTATAATACGACAAACATAACCGTGACCTTGACCGGACACCGGTCTCTGGCAAATCGATTTCCTTTGAAGACACAAAAATAGGAGAGCAGTGATTGTGATGGGTGAACCAAGAAGGTGACAACACACGACTTTTGTTTTCAGAAAGCTTGGTACTACAGCATACAGCACTATTCTGTTTGATGTTGAAGAGGAAGACCCAGAGAACCAGGCAAATAACACATGTGAGTGGAACAGGCAGAGATGAGTAAACAACAAATAATTAAAATATATATTAATACTTTATAAGCATATTATAAGAAGTTTTTGTTACAAGACTCATAAGATATATAAAAACATTGATGGAAAAAGTGTTCCTAAAATGAATTAAAAATAATCAAATACGCCTATAGACATGGTACGTCAAGTTTTATTAAAATCAGCAAAACAATTTAATAACATATTAGTAAAAATTCGTTTAGACCCTTAAGTGATCCTTAAAATATATCCAAATCAAAATATAACGGCAAAATTTAGTGAAAGTTTCGACCAAATCAGATGCCGCCTGGAAAAAGTTCACCAACGTTTCAGGGGCTCCTTGAAGATGCAGGCAGCAAGTAGGCCTTCCTCTGAAACGTCCGCAAACTTCCACCAGACTACGGTGCGTTACAACCCAGAAGACCGTCATCTTCAGTGCTAAGAATGCCCGTTCCATCTTCGGCACACTGCTGCTCCTTCTTAGACAGTTCTTAAATGATACAGTGCGTAGCACATGTCATCAGGGCGACTGGCAACTGAATTCTTGGTGGAGGATCTCACACCGCAATTCATAAGCAAACTCATCAGCAACAGACAGCCCACACTGTTTTAACATGACGTAACGGTGACATCATTTGAATGTACAGACTCAATTATTTTACAATGTGGACGAATATACTAAATGTGACTTAATTCCTTAACCATGATCAAGGTCGGTATAATGAACAGGCTTAAGCCTGCTTCAACATGTTTCTTTTCAGAAGAAAGATATTTGACCTCCGATCTTTGGAATATTTATCTTATTCCACGTCTTCCGTGCGCAGTGCAAAAATGTGAACACAAAAGAACTATCCCGAAACGGGTGTCCTGTACGTACAACCCGAAAGTTCAACACCGCTAATAACGAAGCCCGCAGTTTGACACGACACTTCAGTCATGAAAAGTGCTAAATTACAGAGTGATACAAGTAGGACGTACCCATTCGAATTTTATAAGTTTCATATTTACAGCCTTAACTTTTAAAACAGGAGTTGCAATTTGTTTTCTAGGGATGGCACACCCAGATACATAAAACAGGCGCACAATGAACTGTCGACTTCCTTGCAACAGCGCTTTTCGGAAATGTCTCCATAAACGCATTCCTTGCATTATAAATAAATTATCAACACTATCCAACAACAAGAACGCTTTATTCAAACAATTACTGCTTTCAATGACCCCCAACCCGCTAACTTCTTAATTCAAAATTATTTTTTCGACTTCGTACATTGCAACAGCAGGCGATCTCTAACACGAGCGATGATGGGATCTCGTAGCACAGCGTCACCACGGTGCAAAATTAGAGTTTCAATACAAAAACCCAGTCACTGAATGTGGATTCCATCTTATTCGCCAGCCACAAGAAACAAACTGAAACAACGCAAGAATGTTCTCGTAACAACGGGATTACCAGGGGATACCTGGCTCAACTTTCCCACAACCACTGAATTATTATCAATGGCCGTACAGTGTCTCTAAGATGACGTCTTCCAGAAAGGCGTGTACGCATATCTGATTTTCCTAAGCGCGCTACATATCCGTCCATTTCATTCTCTCAGGGTCCATCACCCTAATTATAAATGGCAAAGAGTGCAAATTACAAATTTCTAATTACGAAACCTTCTTCACAACTTGTGTTTAAGTACAATTAATATTCTCTTCAGCACTTTGTTTTCAAATCCCCTTAATCTTATGATAGGAGATCAAGTTTCGCATCCACGTAAAACAACAGGTACAATTTTAATATTTAGAAGACGGTGAATATAATTTATACTTGCTTTATCCTCCCCGGATCTTTGAACTCTTGCCATAATAGCTAGTTTCAAGTACATTAAGATTTTATACCGCACTCTGGTAACGAGAGATAAACGTGAACCGACCTTAAACAAACGAAGAACCTGATACTTTCTTAAATAATACAATTCACTGAAACCACTTTCACTGAATGTTTATATACAACTTCAGAGTGGGTTAGGGTCATGGCATTGAAAACTCTGAAGGCAAAAACGCATTAAGACTATGGAGATCACAATTACGTAACTGTCGAAGAAAATGTCTCAACAGCCTCTAGTATATTACGTAAATATTCACCTTCATGTGAGTTCGTAAGTAATAAAACATGAATTACCTATTATAACACACATTAAGATGCAGAACTGGTATACTCAAAAGGTGATTAAGGTATCTCAGTTGACAAAATCGACTTTCAAATCCTCATCGAAGGTGTAAGAAAATATCAACTCTATGTTGCTGAGAAACTGCTAGTCGCCCAGTTGGTCAAGACGTTCCTTGCCTTTTAAGTAATCTGAAAGTTCATTGACGTGTTCAGAAGTTCTCCAAGTGACCAGGCGTACTCAGCTGAATTCAGTAAACATCCTCACATTCCTCGTATTTCTTTAAAATGAATTTACATACTTCCTACAACCTAAACTTAGAAGGACCTTGGCAGATTGTTCCTTTGGAAACTGGAAACCTACACAAAATCTTTTTATCGCACTGCCCATAGCATGCTACGGTAAGAATTGAACTCTATTCCCCAGAATTCTGTCTTTAGCAGCTCCAAAATTCTTTCCCGCAACCTTTATTTAAATTTTATTACACACTATGATCTGAATAATGAATCACTGCCTTCTCTTAGTAATACGCCACGAAAGCTTGTGGTAAACCCATGCAAATCTCCGTTCATCTTTAACCTCGGAACAGTTTCTCACTCCGGATAGTTTATGGTACACATCAGGTAGCTCGGCAAGGAAAAGAGAAAAATCCCTGCCTGGAGCAGAACCCCAGTCGTCCAGGTCGTTGCCTCTAGTTTAGCTGAACAAGTTATCCCATTACATGTTTTAATTGCAATTACTGCCACGCTCTGTTCAAGATGTGTCTGATGAGTGCTATCTATGCGTAGTTCACCATCACACGACCAGTATTTGATGTCTGTTCCATAAACAGGCTGAATAGATCATGGATGAACCATCTCCCTAATACAGTTCCATGTGGCCAGCTAAGTTAGCTGTTTATCCACCCCTGCCTTCTGCACTTCCACGGTTGTAACCCACCATCCATGTCAAATCAATCTGAATAAGCCGCCTTATCACTCGTTAATATTCAAAGTACTAAGCGTTCAAACTCTGACGAGTTTCAATGGGATGGTTTAGATCCTACCTAGTAGCTAGGAAGTTCATAGCTGAACACCCAATAGGCGTATCTTCAAAACCCAGTATGAAGATGAACAGCATATCAAGTTCAGATTCTGCGAGAACACGAAGAACCACAGGCATCATGGAAATACTGAAATTCGAGCAAACCTTGAAAACACAAAGTAGAGACAAAATAGCGATTTATTTAACGACGCTGTCTGTAGCTCAGAAAAAAACTCGTTGAACGATGAGACGATTAATGAACTGAAAAGGATACGGAGGGGAGAGATCGTGGATTAATTTGAAATACGGAACTAACCCCGTATTTATCTGGACGGACTCACAAAAAGTATGAAACACGTCAGGATAGCCGGCCTCTGGGCCTAGATTTTACTCGGGACCACTCGGCTGCAGCATTAGGTAAATGTGTGACGGTGGTTCAACAAAAACTGGTAAAGAGACGATTACATAATGTCTACTGAGCTCGCTCGGACATGTGTCCCACCGAGTCCCGAGGCGCTGGAAGTCTTTCTCGAAGAATTCCCAAGGCAGCTGTTGCTGTTGCTGGAAAAAGACGCTTGTTTCACTTGAACACCCAACCGCAATCCACGTCCCTATAGAGCAAGCATGTCAAACTCGCGGCCCAAAACGAATATTTTTGCGGCCCAGCCAATATAACGATATGTAAGAAACGTTTTAATAAAAATTTCGTAATTTAATTTGAAGGCAAAATTCAGTGAGGTTGACGTGCCTGGATTTTACAAATATTTACCTGCCAGGTTTGAAAATACTAGAAAATTCGCATATGAAATTATTTCCATGGTTGGAAGTACTTATAGGTGTGAGCAGTTATTTACAATTATGAAAGGAAATAAAGTCTCCTGTCAGATCCAGAATTACTGACATTCACCTTGGGTCAGTTTTGAAAGTAATCACTGCGAACAAGATTTCCCCCGAAGTAGGAAAGATAGTAGCAGAGAAGAGATGTCAAGTGTCAGAAAGAAAACATTAATCTTGTTCTTTTTTATACTATACTTTTCGAAATAAATCTACGTTTCTGTGAAAATTGAAGTTTTTTTTTGTTTGTTTTTTGCGGCCCACATAAACTTAAACCTTTTTTATTTGGCCCGTGTTAGCCTTTGAGTTTGACATGCTTGCTTTAGAGCCTGCTTCAGTGGCCAAAGATACAGAAACAGCAAGGGGAGAGATCCAGTGACCCGCAACGCAAAGTTTGATGACGATGTTGATGATAACGACGATAACATGTAGATATAACCTAATCGAACGCCTTTAAAAGTCGATTTGAACAAGAACTGCATGCAGCACTGCGTTTTATGAAAGGCCAGCCGCTGCGAGTATTTCAAGGGAAATACTGCAACTGTTGTTTTGGACAGATGCCATCCACAACTCAGTCAACATTGTACCGCATTGCATGAGCGGTCCAAGATCTGTTCCGCATACTTCGGTGTATTCCTTTAGTGTCGTCACTACGTCAAATGCGGCATGTACTGACACATTATCATCAATAAACTGGTTTGTCTACACTCTGAGTGTACCTCCAAGGTTCCTGTCCATATTCTATTTTAGAACGCCTGGATTATATAGCGTCTGCCGACACCAAATTATCATGAATGACGAAATTAGAAAAAAAAATTCGCGATTAATTTTTGCTCCTTAAACCCCAATGATAACTAAATGAGTATGTGCCACCTGCTTTAACAGTCTGTAACTGGTTTAGAGTAAACAATGATTATTTCCTTAAAGAGAATTAACAAAGTGATACTTGTAATGGAGATGTGTTCTCTTTGTCGTAGGAACTAAATCTTTAAATATTGTTTAGATAAGCTTCGCCTTCAAAGAGCTACGATAACTACTACGAAATCTGCATGGACGTACTGACAAGTCACGAAAACCTTCGTCAAAATAGCCTGTCCCCGTTAATAATGTTTAAAATGTCAGGCATTAAACATGACTTATTGATTCGTAATGACATGTTCAGGTAGCATGTCATCAAGACTGGAAAGGCGTATTCTTTGGAGTACACCAACATTCCAAAGGCGTTCTTCACACCACATCGCTTGGGTGGAGAGGCGATAAAGCTCCTACTCATGCTTGACCTCTGCACTAGATGGGGGTGAGGGGGTCAGCGTCACGCCCCGGCTGCGCTTTATCTTCTGGAAAGGACCCCGGTACCCACTGGGTAGGCCCCAGAGCCAGTCTGAACGCAGAGGCAAGAGGAAGAATCCTCTGTCCCTGCCAGGGATCGGGCCCTGGTCATCCAGTCCGTAGTCAGTCACTATACTGACTGAGCTACACCGGCAAACTATACACAAATGGAAAACAGCAGATACTTGAAATCAGCGACTGGCAAAAACGTGTTTTGAGAAATACTGCTGTATACTGAATAAACAGTCGCGGACAGCCTGTGAGGGGCATTCTTCCAGATTAAGGTTCTGTGGGGGTCTAAACTTCTCGCTGTCAAAAGCTGACACATTACGAAATGTTACACAGACATCGGACCTGGTCCTGTGTCGGGCTCTTGTGAACACGGTAATGACTTCCGGGTTACATAAAAGGCAGGGAATTTCTAGACTACCTGACCGAATATTGGCTTATAAAGAGACGCTCTACTCCACGGAGTTACAGCAATAAACCGATCATAAATTCCCAGCGGCAAGTAAATAGGGTAATAACGAGAAAATATATAATACTTTAGTCACGCCTAATCTGATAACGAGATACGTCATGAAGATGAAAAGGAAATTCGCCTCAGTAAAATGTTCTTCGGCCGAAAAACCTCCAGCAACGGCCTACTTTTACAAAGCTATGAGGGCTTGTGCCTTATGTCTCCAGTTCTGAATGTGCCCAATTTGGCATGTGTCCGGTTGGCTATGGGCAGCACCCAATGGGCATTATTTCCATTTTGATTTCTATGACAGGGTTGCAAACCATGGTGTAGATTTCGTATTCACGCGTGCAGCCAACAAAGCTTTGACTTTCCTATACGTGTAGGCGCAGAAAAATTGCACTGAACTCGACTGGTCTCAGAGCCTAGAACACTGCTCTAAATATATGTGCCATAGGCAAGCCTTTGTGTCCTGGAGCTTTTTAAGGGTAAAGCAATATTACTTACCTTCCTGACGGATATCCTCAGGATACAAGGATCCAAAACCCCTGTGGAGGCATTGGCGCTCATCTTGCAGACAAACTCGAATTTGGCACCCCATCGAACCGTATGGTCCTGGACTTCTTCCCTGTGGGAGACAAGTTACCATTCAGGATGCAATACCGCACTTCATAAGAAATAAAAGGAAGGGATCAGACCCATCAGATCCACGTGGATGCCTCTAGCGACAGGTGCACACTCCTCGAAGATGAAATACATTTTATGTCCTACTGTTGCTGCATCTATTCGTAGATGAGGGTTTCGGACTGTAACCGACTTTTAATGACTTCAATGAAGAGATGACATTTGATTTAAAAAATCATAAAATACCTATACCAACGCAAAGTACCAAGACAGACATCAATTTATGTTTCCTATCAACGCCTAGGTCTCCCAAATGGTCTTTTCACGATTCATCCCCCCCCCTTTCCGCCTTGAAATCCTACTGAATTAAAATCTATTTTCAAGTCACCTTTCCATCGCTTAGGTCTCCCTTCAAATTTTGAGATTAAATTTTATACGCATTTCTCTTTTCACCCATATGCAGATGGCAGATTACAAAAACTTATAGCGGGTAACTACGCTATTTCATCCCGTTAACAACCCTCAGATTTTATTACGATAACCACAGTCGGATCTTCATACACACATGCATAAACCTTCTGCATTATACTTCATCCAACAAGCCCTTTTCCTGACGTGTAGCCTATAAGTACAGTAGCTATCTTTACTAAATGAATCTGCAGAGAACAATGTTGCTGAATACACTAAATTACAACCAAGGACGACTGCAACACACACAGTAGCTTCATAAACGTCCTCTTCTTTGCTTGCAGACTGAACCGCGTAAGTTAGCAGTACTTATCATCATGAACTAATAAGATTGTGCTTAATTGCCTGTTATTAACTTCGCTTAGTGTATTTGGTCTCTCCATCTCCTAGTTCCAACGGTTTGCATTGGTTTTCATTTTGTATTTTATTTATGGTGTATTTACTACTGAGTAATTTCCCATACCCATAATTTGAAGACGAAATTAGACAATTTCTTCCACTACAGAATTTTGCCTTCAGATTTTTCAATTAACAACGACTGGCCGCACCTGTGTTTACGGTGAACAGAATATGCCACACCGATATGATTAAGGCAGAGTCAATACATTTTGGTCTTATTAGTGGCACCACCCCACCCCTCGACGATTTCGGATTCAGAAAACATAAATTTACAAACCAAACTGGATTTATTTCCGCGATAAGTCGACGACAGCAAAACAAATGTGGATACCCTGATTATTACGGCTGTCAATTAACATACCAACAAGAAGTCTAAGAGTTCCAATGCCTTTTAAAACTGCCAATTCATAAAAACGAAGCTTCGTAAGCATCTGTTGTAAAATGAGTGACGAGTGACATAATAAAGAACACTAAACGCTTTAGCAGACTTTTCCAAAGGCCATTCACAAACAAATAAAAAAACTGCGTGCGAAACTTTTGGTCTCTGACAGATTGACACAGTGGTTTTTGAAACCAAGCTTTCGAATCTGCTGTCTATGGCTCGCAGCCCACGACATTTTGCGTAGGCCTACTACGCTGTCATATAAAACAGGCAGGTGGAATAAAATTTTATGGATATGAAACAAGGTCATATCAATAATCCAATTTATTAAACGGTTGCAGGAAAAACATTTCTGTGTATGATACAGAATGGATTTTTTGCACAATATTCAATTACAGTGATGGATGGAGCATTACCTCACTTTGCGTTCAATACGTGCGCATTTCCTAACAAAAATGGACAATGTATTCGACGAGTCCTATAAAATGGTTACCAAGGTAACAATGCCATTAACCTTCAATTTTATCTTCTAGGATCATTTGAAGTTCGTTGCTTGCAAGGAACGACCAAGAACCTTTCAAAAACTGAAGGAACACGTAATGTCTGTAAGCATAAAAATTACGAAGGAAATTCCTGTAAGGGTTTAGGTATTACGTAACGTTAGGATTCTCAGAGTGGTCAAACGGCAACGGTGATCTTTTCTTTATCTTTTTTGAAGACACGACTTCGATCCAGTGGACAGCCAAAATTCGTTCAACAAATTCGCAGTGCGATCAAAATCGTGTAGTCTTGCACCGCTGTAACTCTCTGAAGCTAAGGATCCGAAAACCACTCTAGTGTGGTAGCATGTCCGAGTTGTGTTTTATTGCATTACCCTGTCTAGGTAGAGTCCTTGCAATTGGCCAGTACCTCGTCCAAAGAGTCACAATATCAACATGAAGACTGAATCGGAACAGTCTAGAGCAGCTTTTTATGGAAACGTAAAGAATTGGCGAAGCATCTATTCGCATTAAACTTCGTAAACTGGAGTCTTGAAAATATAACCGATACTTAAAATTCAAGTTATCTTACACATTTTGTTCTGTTATCTGTATAGAGGCTAAATGATTATTGTGGATTTCTACTCGTCATCTCACAAAATTAACTCGCTTAAAGCGAGTGGGAGATCACAGGCCAATCTCTATTCCTGCTTAAGTCAGATGTCGCACTCACTGGAAAGATGAGAAATACATTTATTTATTTATTTAGTGTTCTGTCTGACGACAGGTCCATATGAACAGGATCCTTCCATCCTTTTCTCGGACTGGGACCTGTTCATATACGTTCTTGGCAGATGATCCAGAAGTGGTTTGCCATTGCCTTCTTCTGTGTGTGAATGGAGTAATTGTTGGGATGCCACGGAGGAAAACTCCGTGTTGCCTAGACCACGGCCTTGCCCAACAAAAGCTATAAATTCGGGCACCGCCGGGAATCGAACCCGAGACCCCAGGATTACAAGGCCAGCGTTCTAACCGCTAGACCACCGTGGCACTGCGAGTTTGTTGAACGAATTTTGGCTGTCCACTGGATCGAAGTCGTGTCTTCAAAAAAGATAAAGAAAAGAAAGAGAACACTTTCGAGACCTAAGCGCACACCGAAGGATTTTCAAATATATCTTAAGGAAACAGGGCGAGGGATGTGGTTTTGATTCAAGCCTGTGGCACTGCACATAAGCTGAAACCCCACCAGCCCCATTTATTGTGTCTCTTAAGTTACGCGCTGCTGCTGGCCGAATACGTACTTTTTTTACTCACAATATTTATAGAATGCTTTTTTTCCATCCGCTGCATTGTACCAAATTACGATAAACGACTGCTTAAACACAAAAGTCAAAAACACCATCAAAATAGTAAGACGCACAAAACAAGCACAGTGATAAGAAGACAGGAAATGAAACAGACGTACACGTGGCTCAGATTGACGCATGGCAGGCAAAAAGTTCAAACTCCGGTTCGGAGGAAATGTTCCAACAGACAATGCCGCAATATTGAAGCCAGTTCCTTTCGGTCAAACGAAGTTCATTTTCATCCAACTCTTTAGTCAACGGTAATTTGAGTGCACAGACGCTAATTCATGTGATCACTGAGCGAGTATGATGGAATTTACAGTAACAGTCGCTCAACTCTTTATGGAATCTTAACGTTCATAACCGTATTCACAACAGCCAGCCGCCGTACCCTATCCTTTGTTTATTCATACCCCTAAACCCTGTTTCTTTACAGCCCATTTCAATATTCGCCTCCAATTTACACGTATTGACTTTCAGCTAATCTCTCCCCTTCAGATTTTCCGATTAAAATTTTGTATAAATTTCTCTTGTCTCCCATTCGCGTTACATGGCCCGTCCATTTCACATCCCTGTTTACTTGCTAACCCTAATCACATTTGGTGAAATGTACAATTATAAAGCTCCTCAATATGCAATTTTCTCCACCCTTACTTCCTCATCGGTCCAAGTATTCTCCTCAGCAACACGATCTCAAACGCTACTCAGTTTCTACGAGATCACAAGGCGCAACATCCCAGAAGACAAGCAATCTTCACTCCCAATCTCAATTTTTTTTAAAAAAAGGTGAAATTACACTTCTGTAAATTCTGACCTTCTCGCTTTCGGATAGCAGACGAGAAGATTCAACGATTCCGATCCGAAAGCTAGCTAGAATTCGCCGCATTTAATTTCTTTGCGATTTGTTAGTCGTTCCCACAGCCTTGCCAAATTATAGACTGATTTAATTATAGTAGCCGTCACCAAATTGCATGTTTCAAGGCCACAGAAGGAGTTAATGCACACCCACACACGTGCTGCGTTGTTGGCTTTGCTACTCTGCGAGTTCTCAGCTGTATTCACTCGCCTGGGCTCCACTGTTCGTGTTGCGACATGTATTTTTTGCTGTGACCTTGAAGCATGCAATTTGGTACCGACAAATTTATCTTTACAGGCTACCATAATTTTGCTGTACATTCTGACTTGAACAAAAACGCCTCAGTGTGTTTGATACAAGAGGAAACGTCCAAAAATAACATAAAATATTTTACGTAAAATAGCAAATATGAAACCTGCGGAAAAAGAAAAGGAAGACCAAGCAGTGGTCTACATCTTACTCGGCGCTATGTACCTGCCACAATCAACACTGTACCTGCAAATCCTCCACGGAAAAATGCAATTTTCATGCATTAAGTTCTTTTACGCTTTCGATCATTTTAGAAATTGCATGTGCCATTCCAATTCCTTTTCTATTTATCGTATAAAAAGCCTAATGTAAATGAAAGAGTACGAAGCAAGCCGAACTGATTCAAGGCACAGCCGCCACACACACACGGTCAGTGTCACTGCAATGCCAAGCAGCGACTGAAGAGAAATCGCACTCCTTCGCCACAAGAGCGCTTCTTCTATAATGGCATATACAAAATTAAATACCATTTTAAATCTTGACAAAACAATCACAAAGTGTTAGATATATCTTGTTTCTTTTTGTAATCAACTTGCCTTTCAATTCATTTGGTCCAACGGTCAAGATTTCTTCTTCTTCTATCATAATAAGACGGTTTTGGTTTGATCTTAAGCCATTCTTCCACCCCTTCCTTGATTCACATTTCCGGTTGCAACTTATCAATACAGATTCTTCGCTGCTCCCGGATACGTTGATCGGTTAGTCATTACATCAACTTAAGTACCAAACAGCAACCCAAGGGCACATCGACAATACTCGTCCACGCTTTGGAACTTTCCTCCCACGTGTAAACTTCTCCTGACTCATACTGTCATCGCCACAGTGAACAATCATTCTTCTATATAAATAAGATCACAGTTCATCATTCTTTTGTGATTCTATTAAGGAAGCCGTCATGTTAAACTCGTCACAAACTGCTCAAAAGACAACGAAAACCAACCGAGGGAACCTGAGACTTTAAACTCTCATTTGGTGAATGTCGACTGTCTTCTGGTTTGTGGGCTTTATGCGGCTGAACGGAAACAGAACACATGACTCCTTACACACGCACTCGTCATCCGCGGTTTTATTTCGGTATTATGAGGAGAACCAAACCTATTTTTTACTCGAGTCAGACCTTCTCGAGGCTCAACACAAAATACGAGGCAGATGATACGTCAAGCATCAAAGAAGCCTGCAACCAGTTTTAAATTAAAATGGCGATTCCCGTGTGTTTCACGTTTAACGCGTTTCTGTTATGCGCGGCGATTCGCAGGAACGCAACCCCGTGTATAATGAGATTCGCCTGTACTTACAATCGATCAGCAAGCCGATGCCGTACACATGTACCGTCACGCTTTGAATGAACCAAATTTGAAATGGTTATACAACGGAACGCTCTAGGGGCTAAGACTAGCTTAACGTGATACCACTGCAATTCTCTAGAGATGTGGATAATTTGTAGGTCAAATGAACGGACTCATGTTATCGCACACGACTTCACGAACGTTATGGGATATTTGTAGGGAGCAGAAGACATTTTAACTCCATTAAAGGCGAGCAGGATAACAAATAGAAGACATTAAGTGACGCTCTCCCCAATCCTGCCGATCCAGTCCTGAGAATCGAATCCAATCTAAGATCCACTCTAATATTAACTTTACATCTACGCCCAGATCTATTAAATAATATTCTTTCTCCAGATTTTTTAAACAAAGATTTGTATTCTCCTCTAATGTTTACCAGCTTATTCGCCTTAATTTTAAAACCTTAACAAGGCCAAATACTCGTATTTGGGAAAGAGTACAAATTATGCAACTCTTTTCACTGTTCAGTGTAAACGAATATTTTCACTTTGAAGCATCAGCTGCAGCTTTGCTTCTCGTAAAGAAAACAGCTGAAATTAAAAGAATGTAGATCAAACGGAAATGGTAAGTATTCCTCTGAATCTGTTACACACACTTTTACTTCCTTTCATAAAAGTTATAAAAATAAGCTGTATATAAAAGTAATTCCAACACAAACAGACACGTTGCAAACACAGACGTTAAAATGTGGCAAACATTCAACAGACACACGAATTCCAATGCTGGCCGGGGCAATGACTATCCTGAGATGATTCATGATTTTAATCAGTCCCTCCCGGTGGGGTAATAACCTAATTTGTAATATCCCACAACTTCGCGTCTCACAATTCATTAATTCATTCGCAACGCCTGGACATCACATTCTGTAATAGAAACTGTCTTCCTGTTTCCCTGCGTCCTGCAATGTCAGAATATCAATAAAGTATATAATAAATGCATTGATCTATTTCAAACGATGTTTTGCAGTATGCAGTTTAATACAGTTATCTATCACGAGTTTACAAAACTTATCACCACGCGAAGCAACGGAAATAAATAGAAAATATGTGATATTTCACACCAAATCTGCGTTAAAACCCAAGAAGTCGGTTTTCGTTTCTTGCGGTTCGCTTTCATGTGTCAATCATAAGGTTAAAGCCCGACGTTACTGTTTATGATATGTATTAAACAAGAACTTATAAGATTAATCAAACACGTGGTTATATTTAAGTAAGAATTTGTTAAAAATGCATGATGTAAGAAATGGCCAATTTAATTAACACGATACAATTTTTTTAAGAAAAACAGCGGGGCGAAGAAAGTTAAAAATAATAAGGAAATAATATAAGCGAGAACGAAAGAAAGTCCAACTTTAACGCGTACTTCGAGATCTAACGCTTTAAAATTCTACTGACTGTAAACCATTTCAGAACAAACGAAGTGCCGGAAACTTCGAAGCGTAGCAGGAAAGCACGCGCGAGCGCGCACACAAATAAAACACAAAACAATGCAACGTACGAAGCGAGGAGCAGACAGAATCTTCACAGATGACAGCAACTGATCTGGAGAAATAATAATGTTTACGGTAGGTTTTTGAGGATGAAAGAATTACTACATAAAATATTTATATCACAAGTAATAACCTCTACTACATATTTAAATGTGACTAATCGATACAGATCCTTTTTCCCTATTCCTACTATTCTCGAGACAATGAATATTCGGCCATGCGATTATCGAGGGACCTCCGACAGGAAATCCGGACTGGATGCAAATGGAGTGCTACTATCATCAATGGACTGCCGGCTCGGCATCCCATCAGTCATGAACCAGTGCGAGCATCAATACGGAAAAGAGGGGTTATATCGTCCATCATCGGGTGTATGAAGAGATGGGAAGTGGCCGATTGCATGGGATGTGACATGCGAGGTGTAGAATAATCAAGAATCCCAGTCGTAATAAAAGTAAAACTACTGTACCGTAAGACTGAATGAAAAACATATGGCAGAACATCAGGTTCTATGCAAACATACGGATTTGTTCAATGACTAAGACAAATGATATCGAATCATTTGATTTGGTTTCTCCAGGTCAGTTGGGAGACGAACTTACATCCGAGCTAAAGACGAAAGCTGGTACTAAAATCAAGTAACCACGAAAGTACCAAAAGTTACGGTGCCTCAAGAGTCACGATCTAACACGTGGAAAAACGAATCACAAAAACAGAAGTGACATTCTAAATGGTCACCGAAGTAAACAGGTCTTCTTAAAGTACACAACATTTTTTTTATTTCAGTTGTGTTAGTGCTGAGTAGAATATGTGGACATCAGACCCAGGGAAAATCAGGAAAACGCATGATGATGATGAACATCATATGTTCCTCCCCAAATATTATTACGATGGATGAGATGCGAGGTGTATGTGATATGTAGGAGAGAGGGAGATGAGAAATGAATACAAATCTTTGGGTGTAACCTAAAGGGAAGAAACCAGTTGGGAATGATGGAAGACAAAATATTCCGAACAAAAGAGTAAAAATCATTCTCCGAATGTATTCTGGTTACGACTTCTTCATAAATAACTTTTTGTTAGTGTTGTTATGCAAAATTTTAAATGTCATATTTTCGAACAAATGATCGACTATTATTTTTTTCCCCGGACTTCTGGAGACGAAACATTCTACTCGTAAGTTTTCTTTTCTGCGTTTATTTCCAAAGAAACTAATTCTGGAGAATATTTTTCTCGACCTCTCAGAGTATGCTAATATAATAAATACTGTGCACGTGTTTACTAAACCCAGCAATTTTATGTGACAACGTACGTGCTCCCAATCGCACGGAAATCTAAACAACCGAATTTACAGCGCGGGGCACTAACCTGCACAGACACGGGAAATCAGCCACCACCAGTCGACGCACAAACAAGGCTATATATGGCTGGCAGACAGAAGCTGTAGCCTTGGTAAATTCATGATGAATATAGTCTATTGTTTAGGTCAACATTATTAAACATCTAGCACCTTGCGCACGCCAGCCTCGCAGAAAAGAACGAGGCTGACAACTGCTATGCATGCCTCATGCCTTCCACGTCTACCCATCGACGAACTAACCGTTCTACGACGTTTCGTTCTTACAGCTGATCACAGAGACCTTAATACAAATTTTACAAACAACACTTACATACTAACTGAACAGAAGTAGGTCTGCACAATATTCCATAATATTGTCATCAAAATCTTTCGATCGTCTTTTCCACGGTTTTCGGGAATCAGACTTTACATAAACATACGCATTTCCTGATTTTGAGAAGAATGATTGCATAATTAAGTCCGTGCCTGTCCTCCGTAATAATTTTCAGTCAAATGGACATGCACGACATTTTCGTGTCTTGTAATATTTTCCCTACGAAATGTGTTGTCTTTGTGGATTTACAAGACTCAAGATGAGCTCATGTGAACACGGTGACGAAACTTCAGGTTCCGTAAAAGAGGGAGACTTTCATCGCCAGCCGAAATTGTATCAGTTTCTCAAAATGGACTCTTTCCTTTGGAGTTAAGTTGTCCACGTACTTAAGGACCACGCCATGAACGAGTAACAATATCCACGCAATCTCAACATCCACGACAGATTGAGGCCAACAGTCAACCCCATGTCCGGCCACCCGTGGGGGGGGGGGGGGGCAGAGGCTTATAGAGGCTTTCGTAACAAAAATGTTTACAATGTAAAACAACAACCCTGCCGCAGAGCAAAGTGTATGCAAAATCAAGAGCGGAACTGTGTTCATGGTTACAACACGTTCCTCAAGCTCCAAAACATTCCCGTAGATTTAGCGAAACTTAAACCCGATTAGAAATTAATTTCTTCCCAAACAAAGGAAACCAACCTCACGATAAGAGCGCATACGCGTCCAAAGCTTACGGCAAATCTTCGACTATTTATTCCAGTGCGTTAACAGTACTTCTTACAAATTCTTAAACACTGACGAGCTGACAGAAGAATAATGACCAAGTTTTGAGAAAACAATTTTACAGTGCTCAGACACAGCAGCATTTCATTTATCTACGTAATTATCAGCCATTTACAACATTTTCTTTATAGTTTAACGACGCTTTCAGCGTATAGATTATACAGCGTTTGATGTGATGACAGTGCGTAATAAATTAGAAAGGACGTGGAAGGAAGCGATCATGGCCTAATTTAAGGCACTATTCCGGCAATTGTCTGGAGGGAATGAAGAACCTCGGTCAATAAAACCGGTGTCCGGGTCGAGATTTGAACCTGGGACCTCCCAAATGCGGAAAAGGAGATACCAATTTCGACAGCAACTTCACATAACTTCAATACTGTCTTCACAAATTCCATGCAGCAGAGCCTTACTTGAGAACTGGCAGCCGCTCAGGTGATCAACGAAATTCCCCGTCCATAACAGAACCAGAAGGTTCATTATCCTGTCCGAAAGTCAGCCACTGCACAATACCCTGATCCATCTGCATTCAGTCTACGCCCTACTTCTTACAGATCAACTTGAAAACTGCCTTTCCACATACAACCAGGTCTCCCAAACGGACAGATAATATTACCCAATTAGACAAAAATCGAGAATGTTGAGAACCTACCACAAAACAGACAAACACAAATGAGGAGGCATAAAGGTTTTGCTCCAAGCACAATACATGACAAATCATGGAAAGATGAACAGAGAAAGTTAACATGCTTTGTACTTTCCCTTAATCTTGTGGGTTTCTTGATAAATACGGATGGCGCACCAACAGCTGCAGTAAAGTCTTTTTGCTTCTTTCAGAACTGGTCAGACCACTTTCCTGAAACTCGCCTTGTTCAGTAGCTTCGCTCCATAAAACATCATGTTCATGTTTTTACTATCTAACACACAAGAAATGGTAGAAACTTAATTCTAAGTTATTAACGACTGCATGCAATATCACAATCCTTTCTCCACACTTTACATACAATTCGTTTATCTACTTCCGATGTCAAAAATGCATGGAGCTACTATACTCGTGCTTCTACTTCGCCCATGCGTCTTCGTGAGGTGGCATGCGATAATTAACAGGAATCTGGCACTGAAGTTCTGTGAATGATCGAAAAGCACATAAGATATTAAACTGAGCTCATAAAACACAAAACGTGGCAAAACAATAACGCTGCAACCATCAGCCGTTATAAACGTCAAGAAATGTAAAATTTTGTTTAATTCATGAATGTAAAGCAAGTACCAAACGACAGAATACAGCTCTAAGTTGTTTTTTTTGCAACTGCTCCATGTGTACTCCATTCGTAAGATGACAGATGCCCCAAAGACAGCGCACTCCTGTGTCTGTCTTCCGGTCTCCAGAGCAGGCAATTATACGGCATTCTTCAAGAAGTTCAAGGGAGTTAAAGGTCTCGTAGGTCTAACATTGGAAGCCACAGAATTTTGCCATTGCTGCTAATGCATATGTCAGGTATTTTTTATTGCACGACTAACGTGGCACTAAGTAATAAATAAAACAAATTGGGGAATTACTAAGATTTTACGGCGGTGTGCGTTCAGATCGTTGTCTTCTGGGTTGTGATACTGTGCAGTCTTTACAATATTTTATATTTTTATGCCGGTTAGGCTGTCGATGTTGGCCTTCTGGGTAGTAACTCCGCGTGCACTTGAATGCAGACACCCACGTTTCGGAACAAACTGCCTCCGTCTTCCCCAACGTTCCTCCAAAACGTTGACATCTAACCCAGGGTGCAAACTGACATTTTCAGTATGTGTACGCATATTCCCATACGGTGGCGTCGAACTTAGTTACTCGCTGAATGCAGTAGGTGCAACATGTTAAGTTGCCTCATGCTTCATGTGATCTGTTCTCACGTCTCTCATTTATTGTGTGTCAGTGTCACACGAATGGTTTTAGAACTTTATAACTCTGTAAATAATTGAAAAATCAGAAACGCGACCACTTCATTTACTTCCCGACAATTTCTCCCTCATGCGTAGTGCCTCCCTGTTTCAAAACACTGGACCCGACACATCACAAGGCAGTTACATTTTTATTCCATGTTACAAGTTAAAAGTTATTTCCGTTTGAATAAAAAATGAGGCAAACGTAACCTTAAACATCAATCATGCAACTCGAACAGACAACAACTAAGATGCAATTTCCAAAAACACACTTATCTGTGAATCTGAAATAAAATAACACAGACAAACTTATCAGTAATTTCTCCCTGGCGAAAACCGTAAACATTTTGCGTTCTCACTAGAGTTCATGACCCACACTTTGTTCAAAACCACCATCAGATCTTAGCCGAACAAGTGACGCGGTAAAAGGGATAAACGACGAATTATTATCGATCATTACCAACAGAAGACAACACAATTTTTCTAAACCCTTCAAACAAGTCCAAGTCTGCAACCCCTTCACGAAGCCAAAGTTACTGTCAGGCGATGCTTACCTGATCAGAAACTGCCCTCCCTTTATGGAACTCTAGGGTTCCTACCACTCACTAACTCGAGCCAGTTTAATCCAATTTCATTAATATATATTTTATTATTATCCTCCCATCTACGCCTCTCTCCCCCCACAGAACATCGACGAATTAGTTAGCTGACATTATGCTTGTCCAGGAACTCCGAACGGATACAGTAGTCGGGGAAAATCCGTGCGTTGGATGTCAGTTATAAGCAAATGGTAAGTGGGTCACAAGGGTTAGAAGAGGCAACAGATAAGGAAGCACGAACTGTCCACACAAGAACATTACTTCCCAGCGGCAGTGCTCTGTAGCTCGCTTTCATTTCTAGTTCCGGTGATTTCTTCGGTTCACATAATATATGTTTGTTTTCCTTCAAACCATGAAGCACTGATGTAGACGAAACGCACAGTTTTGTCCCGGCTACAGAACCTGTAACGCGTTACAAGGAAAAACCACCATCAAGGCCTCCATCAATATAATTCCCCCAAAAGTACGGCCAGTCACCTCTTGGGCATCTAAAAGGTGTTCTTCACAGTCAGAATGTGCCTTTCAAGTACAAAACAAAAATTTGTGAACAAATCACGTGGCGAGTAGGTGCGTATTCCTGGAGTCCTGATTACATACACGCGTTTCATCAAGAAGACTCCATCATCATTTTTTCTTGTCTGCCATCTTCCTTCAGCCCTGTGGGAGCTTACACGATTTACAATACATGAAGTGATCTAATTCCGTATCTGCTGCGTAGCTAGGCAACCATATGGGTTTAATGCACAGAACTATATATCTCGTATTACAAGACTTGCCAAATCGCGGCGCCACTGCGGTAAATGAAAAAGATACCGCATGTCACATTCCTCCGTTTCTAGAGCCCGAATTAGAAAATACATAATAATTCAGTGTATACTTCTTGCAGAGCAATCAAGTTTCAAGTGCCCTGCTATTGTTTGTACTGTTTATGAGGTCTATTAAAGATGCTTCTGGAAGAGCAATCTGATACACACGCAGTCACAAGCATTAAGTAACACTTTATTAAAGATGAGTTATATAAGAAATAAGCAATTTCAGAACTTCGATAAAGTGTAGCACGCAAAACCCGTGCGAAAAAAAGTGATAGTAGAACCACGGTTCCGGAGAATTTGACGTAAATACGTCTATATGGAAAGGAAGTTTATATATTGGCTTTATTCAAAATATTTCCTTTATACCCGCTTTACAATTGAGTAAAGTTTGATTAAGACTTTGCTTATTTAACTTAACTTAGTTACTCTTAAGATGGGTCTGGTAGCTGAATGTAATGTAAAGTAATGAAATGTAAAGTAATGTAAGGTAATGTAAGGTAAGGTAATGAAATGTTTTATAGGTAACAACAATGCCGAGTAAACAATTGACGTTTCCAAGGTAACATAACAATGCAGTTACACTTTTTCGTTTCACTTTTTGCCGAATGACACTGACCCTAAAATATAGACGTATTTACGTCAATAAACATGACAAACTGAATTTACGTCATGCATTCTACCACGCCAATTATGGTTTCATTTATCCATTATTTTTGGTATGATTTCAATAATAAGATGCAATACAAAGACGTAACCATGATCACCTAATTAAAATCGGTCTCAGGAAAACGCGTGTCTGCGTCATTCGAAGCAGCATACAAAAACGAACATGGATAATTAAGCAATAAGGCTGGTTAATACTATCACCTAAGAAGAGATAATAACACCTCCGTGCAGCCATCACGATGTCTTACCCAACTTCAAGGACTTCGGCCAACAAACAAACATACGAAATGAGTACAGGTTTTCTTAATCTTTTTAACAACAGCTATACAATGATCGAAGTCCATCAAACGCTGCCTGATGTTTATTCATTCAGTGTGTGAATAAAGATTCAACCAATGGCAATTATAAATGCCAAATTGCCCCGTCCTTATAAAGAAAACATTCGTACATATGAAAGATTAAGTGAGCTATTTTGAATATTAAACAGCGAGACTTACAAAGGTGGCCTAAACTGTTACGAAAGTAAAATGTAGTTAAGTTATGATATGTGCGTGTTGCATACTGATCGTTCGAGGAGGGCAAGGCAGAGTTCTGCTGCACAAGCCAAAATTCCAAAATTTCAACCGGCCCGAAGTTTGTCTTCATATACGTTACCCGTAATCCACCCAAGCCCCACTTACTTTTATTGAAGTCCAAATGAAGCCTGATCTATTCACAATCTTCCCTGACTATTGTCTCATTAACCCAGTTTTCTCTGAATGCATAAACGCCAGGAATCCTTGAATGAAACATATAAAAACGCTCTAAGAACACATGAGGTTATTTGGGTGTTGAGGAATTGTGCAAAGACAACAACAGATGCCAAGTTTGAAGTATTTCTTGGAGGCGCGGCTACCAAAATCCCCGAGAAAACAAAACAAAAGTTGGTGCCGCCCGACTGTGTTACGAGCGAAAGATGACGGAAACTACGAATATATTATCGTATGCGAAGAAAAAAGAATGCCCCGAGAAAGACTGAAATGTTCTATGTAATTTTTGATTGCAATCATTTGAACCAGTTCCGAACATTAATCGTGCCACCCAGCCCAGGCCTGGACCTGTATAGACATCTAGGGCAAGAAATGCACACAATCTTTAGAAACGTTTACGCGGAAGACCAAGAAATGGATGGCACTTCAACATTATGATGGATCAAAAAAAGATAGGTTGCGAGGATGGAAGGTGGCTGAACTAACTCTGGATATTGTCCAAAAGACAAGCTATGATCTTAGTTGCGCCAAAGTTTTTCGTTCTGCTACAGGTGTTTAGTTAAAACATCTAACGGCTCTGAGAATAAAAACTGCAAGTATCCACACAACAGTGAAAATAACGAGCATATGATAAAAATAAATGGATTTTATTAAAGACTCTCGGGCTACAAGCCGCGTCAGGTGGCCACCTGACACGGCTTGTAGCCCGAGAGTGTTTCGTCAACTTCAGCCGCTGCGAAAGCTTCACTTTATACAAAGGGATTTTATCACTAAGTAATATATGACAAAATATATCACAATGAGAGATATGTTATACTACTGCTGGTAAATAGAAAGATGAAAGATTCAACATTTCACATTTTTCTATTATTTACTACCATAGTACAACCTTGAGAGAAATTTTTGGTTTCAAATGTCAAAAGGTTATACACACACATTAAATAATGAACTCCATGGAGCAGATTTCATCCTGAGAAACTGACACTCACTCAAGAAACAGGCCAATCTATATTATTAAAAATTATGTGTAGAGATCAATAAGTTGTACAATCACTAATTTATACCTTTTGCTAACCTCTCTATATTAGACAACAGCATCTAAAGGAAATTATTTTAAGTTTCTCCCAGAACTTTCGCCAAAATCAGTGTATTCTGCCTATCAAAACACAATAATGTTTAAGTATAACATGTAATCTTTGAAATCAACTTATTTGCCCATCTATTCCTCTTTTAACAATGGGACTACAGTATAAAGGGCAGAATGTAGATTACATAAACCTAACACGAAATAAAGTAAAAGGTAAAGCTGTCCCACTAAATGTCATGCAGGCACTTGGGGGGAGAGGAAGTATAACTCACACTCATTCTTAACCTCATCCCCATGTAGGGGTGTGTGGTTAGCATCACACCTCAGCCACACTTTACCCCCCAGGAAATGCCCATTGTACCCAATGGATAGGAGGCTGGGTGCTAAATTAGAAACAAATAAAAATGCTTATTTCTTTTTCTACTACAATGACAAACTAACTAGGTCATGAAAAACATAATCACTGCCCAAACACTTTTAGTAAACAAACACACACACAAGAACAAATCCCTATTACAAGATGCTATGATATAAGATGGCCACATGACTAGTGATCTGGCTTTGGAAACATTTGTCATTAAACAATTATTATAACATTCCCATACCTAAAGGTTTTAAGACATAAACCATAAACCTCTTTTGACTAACACCTTCTACTCTGCTTTATACAACTCATAAATGACTAATGACTGTAATGATGTGTCTCGTTTTAAATTCCACATACAGTTTTGTGCCTGTGGAAGTGTTTCTTTAAATATTATAGTGAAAATTTCCTGAAGCACTCCAGTAAATAACAGAATGGCTACCATGAAGAAAGCTTATGAATTATGAGCTGAATTAACCCTAGATTCTCAATCCTATGTTCCTTTAACTCCTGCTCAGTAAGCCTACTTGAGCTCTATAAGTAGTTATTCACTCATTCACATCAGTTCTTCTTTCAGAATATCATGCAGGACAGACAATGGAATGAGTGATGATAGCTGTCTTCTAGGTTGTTATTCTGTGCAGGTTAGTAGAATCTTAGTGACTATTCCAAGATGCTTGCTGCTTCCATCATCAGGGTACTAATGATGAGTGCCTCTGAAATGTTGGGAAACATCTACCAGAATACACCGTGAAATAACACAGACGACTGCCATCTTCATACTTGCCACCACGAGAACCAGATATATCACTGGAATAAGTGTTTATATGTACAGTGCCTGTGTGACAAGTGGTTCAAAAAAAAAAAATTAAAGAGAAAATTCCAGCATAAATCGCAGAATGTTACAATTCCACATTGAAGAATTATTCATAGAATGGTTAACAAATTAACAACAACAGGATTGTTAGTGGGCAGAAAAGCCAAAACTGCTCAATGAAGATGAACTGGATGATATTTGTTACTTGGCTTGAACATGCTCCTTGTAAATCTCTTACATGCCCTGCACAAGAGATAGGGATTTCAAAATTATCAGCATGAACTGCCACAAAGGTCCTAAAATTGAAACCACTCAAGACAACAGTAGTGCACAAATTGCAACCACACAATCCTGTTAACAGAGTGACTATATGCATTCTTCTAACAGACTACGCTACTTCTCATATAGCAAAGGCATTGAAAAATGCTCTTAATGAACTGTTTGGGGACAAAATAATTAGTATCTAGTTGTTCATTGTCACAATACTCCCCTGACCTCAACCTGTGTAACTAAAGCAAAATGTTTACAAATCAAACTGCCATATAACAAAAGACATGAAGAAAAATATCTGAAGGAAACTTTCTTTTGTTTCAAAAAACTTCTATGTATGAATGCAACTTACAGGAAAGAGCAAGAAATGCATGAAGAAGAAGAGACAGCATTTCCAGCATCAATTGTAATCAGGGTAAGTTATACTTTTGACATGTTAAGGCTGTAGATTTGTTGGTTCCACCAGTAGTCTGAATCTCCATGGACTGATGCAACAGATGGATCATTCAACTCTTCCACCTCAGAGGTTCAGTGACTAGAACGATGATCAAAAATATTCTCACTGTGTATAGTTATTTAGTTGGTATATTAATTTGGGAACAAATATGGGGAATATTCTGAATGATGTACTGTACTCTGAACTATTCCATTTAATACTTACTAGGATATATGGAATGCATCTATATCTACCTGCCTAGTACTTGTAACTGAAAAGTTTGAAATATCCCACATTAAGGTAGTTGTTTTCAAAAACCTGTGGCCAATAATACACTATATATACACTCACACATACACACAACTTTCAAATTAATCCTAAATTCCCCTCTTACCTAACTAATGAAAAACACAATTATCATACCTGGTCGAGATCTCACTGAAATTTCCTCCGTCTAGAAGACGCACCTTAGCAAAAAGGACAGCATTCACAAATGGAACAGCAGCTAATTCCTCCAAACATAGTTCCACTTGGAACTTATATTTCTTTTTCTTCATCATGAACGCCATGTTTCAGTCATTTGTCAATGTAACCGACATGTATTGGCCCCAGAGTCTATTTCACTTAATCAAACTGTCCTTTCTTGCATGAAAATAGTTATTAAAACCCTCACACAGCTGGACGAATTCAAAACGTTCGGAACTGGAACAAGTCTCTGCAACAAAAATCTTCACGTTTCCTTAAAATTTCACTTCTCTGTTGATTACCTGAATTACTAAAAATTCTTCTTACACAAATATTTGCATTTTCTCATAATGTTCAAATGTCAACCCTATAAAGCACTGTTGCGGTTTCCTGCTCCTTATAAAAGAACTACACATAATCAATAAGCAATTTGAGATATGAATGCAAATATAATCTTCTTCACATTAATGTAATATCTACAGGAATTAGTATGCAAAAATATGTGCAAAATAGCACATATGTCGAGAACGTTGAGCTTGTGCATTATGAAGAGATGGAAATAGGTGAACAGAAACAAGTATGAAAATTATATTAACTTTGTAAAATAACTTCCATCGGCAGGCGATAAACCAATGTAGCTTATTTCTTTCATAATCACTTTCACTTTCCTCCACTGACATAATAATAAGCGTATTTTATATTCTACACCAGAATCACTCACTTTCCACGGAATCCATTGCACTTGTCAATGTTCATCGACCAACAAGTACTGTCATTGGTTCGTATTTCATATTTTATCCAATCGCATGTTACGTTTGGAACTATCTTACGTGGTCTTACATCGATATATATCGAATCCGAAACACAATGTTGAAAATTATATTGTACGAGTGAAGATATCCAGATAAAGGATCAACCTGTAAAATATCGATAGTAAATGATTACAGATGTCGCTACTTAGCGTTCGTTCTCATCTTAGTTAAAATGTAGGCTATTGGAGTTATGCCTATTAACAGGCCTGGAAGGGATATATATGATGAGGTCATTCTTGCCATTTGATCTGAGGCCCATGTATGCAACAACGGGAATTTGGTTCCATTATTGTGAAAACTGAGAGACAGAAGGGCTGACAAGGTGTCCCTGGCCCACAACAGAGCATGATGAATATATATACAAAGTAGTCTACTATGAAGGGATACAAAATGTGTCAAAAGCTTCCACTCAAAATCAAATGTATAACCACAAATTGAAAGTAGTTTTAAAATAACTCCTCTTGACTCACACTTTCTAATCTGTTGATGTATTTATGTTTCTAAATAATTATTAACAGACTCTAATTAAAAGTTGCATTATAAATTATGTCATTAATCCAAGAGGTTCTTACTACATTATTTTTCTTTTTTAAGTGTGCTGTATCCAGAGCGCTTGTTTAGTGTGAATATGTATATATACATGGACAATGTATGTGTTTCAGGCATTTTCTATCAAGTAAGTGTGTTGGATTCATTTCTTACACAAAATAACCCAACCTGATGAAAATGCCAATGGATTATTATAATTTATTATGATTCTTCTACGTGCATTTTCTTCTTTGAGAGATGATTTCTGTATTTCTTAAAAATGTGGTGAAATAAAATTACAGTAGTCATTCTTTAAATTATATTACGACAGACTTTGTAATTTTCACATTAAAGAAAAATCAGTTACAAAGAGACAGACATTAACAATTATATCACAATAGATATGTACAATTATATAGTGTGTCCCCAAAGTCCCTTCGGGGTTTTAAAAAATTGTGGAGCGCAAACAAATTGAGCTAGCCACATGCGGTTTGCGGCAGATTACAGCGAAACTCTGGACGTTTTCTCTGCCGATCCATTTTCCTGTAAATGTCCTGTCTAGGTACGCGCGTACCTGCAGACCCCAATGAGGTGGAGCACCATCTTGTTGCAGAATGATGTGTGGCTGTAAGTGTTCAATTTGTGGTACTGTGTACAGTTCCAGCAAGTCCAGGTAGGTGTTCATGTTTCCAGGAAGATGGATCGGCAGAGACAGTCCAATGCCTTGGCCTCCACGTTCACCAAACATAACACCACTGGATTTTTTCCTGTGGGGTTATGTCAAGAGCAATGTGTTCCGAACACCAGTTAATGGACTTGATGACCTGAAGACCCGTATCAGGAATGCGATCTCTGCTATTCCAACGGTCATGCTCCACAGAACATGGCAAGAGCTCGAATATTGTCTGGATGTTCTCCATGCTACCAAGGGAGCCCACATCGAGGTCTACTGAGGTCAGTAAAAAACTTCCAGAGTTTCACTGTAATCTGCCGCAAACAGCATGGGGCTAGCTCAATTTGTTTGCACGCCATAATTTTTCAAAACCCCGACGGGACTTTGTGGACACACTTAATATACATAACTTATGCACTAAATGGAACTCACATTACTCATCTGATGTACAAACAGCAAACTTTCAAAATAAATAAAATTTAATCTGAGACAGCTATGTTAAAAAAGCAGCATATTTAGGCTCATGTTACTTTATAATTACATTATATATATATATATATATATATCTACAAACCTGCTACATGCTTATACTTTCTGTATGGGCATAATACAACATTATACTTAATCAAATTACAGTAGTCAGGTATAGAGTGCAGTCAGGATGCATATTCTAAGGAACATAATTGGAAATGTTTATGCCCCATACAGACAAGGGGTATATAATCGCATGGGTATTCTTGAAGTCAAGATTTATCACACAACTGAAATCTCATATTTATATACAAAGAAAACAGCAAAACCAAGATGCCAGGAAGCTGATCCCAACAGAAAATGATGAAACACTTTCATTCTGCATATCACAGTCCTACAGGTAGGCATTCTGTACAATGTAATGATATGTTTAATTAGCTGACATATCAAACTGGCTAACATTACTAGCTATAGGCATACATGAAAACCAGTATTAAAAGAAACAAAATAAACCATCATACATGAAGAATTTTATCTGAAATACACAAAGTAACATGCATTTCTATAACTCATCATGCAAATACTGGGAATATGGTTTTGTACAAAAGTCACAATGAAATCTTATGTGATCAGCTACATCATTATGGAGTATTTATTCTATTTAGTTACTGTAAGTTCTTCCAGCCATATAAAGTTTGACTTTGATATGCACACTTCTATATTAAAAAAATAAATTTCATCAATAAGTTATTTTTCCTTGTATACCACCACTCTCACTACCTCTTTTGTGTGTACAATGATGACAGTATAATGAATACTTGCCTCTGAAAAGAATATGATATCCAAAACATTTATAGATTAATCAACATAAAGATACACAGTATAATCATTGGGAACTTCCTTTTAAAATGTCTTCACTGTGTGTATATTATCACATTGACTTAACTACTGTATGTTCCCATATGCCACATCAAAACATTCAGGCACAATATTGATTTTGTACTGAAACAATTTGATTTTTCTAAACCTATGCATGTCTCTTTATCACTATCAAACATTAAATTCACATCACACAGTAATACAGAAGCTGGTACATGATTTCATTCTTCACACCCTTGAATTATGCACTAGTTCTGTCAATGTGCCAATAAATCACTCATACAGCCATCTCCCAATTAAAGCATTGAAATTTGTATAATTACAAGAAACAATAAAAGTCAAAGTGGAATACCCATAATTTTAAAGCTGAAAAATTAATTTTTTGATTGGCTAAAAAATTTACCTCTCACTCACACTGCTGTGGTATCTTGCAGTATGCAGTACTCTGCCTTTAGTTGCCTCACACAATGCACAGGAGTCTTACAGCCTTAAATAAGAAAATAAATGCAAAGTTTCGTTACTGTGTTCTCTGCAAATCTGTACAAACATACTTCAGGCTACAATATGACTGTTACAAGACTAGTATCTTGATAAGGGAACACAATGTTAGCCAGTCAGCCTGCAATTCTAGCCTAGTTTTTTCTACTTATCAATCTCAATCCATTACTTCAAGGCTGATTTTTCACACTGCAGTCTTCTTGGTCCCTTATATATTCTCCTGATCCTGCAAAACACAATATTGTTGGTCCCTAGGACCCCACTTTCTACCTTGAGGTACACCGTTGTTACAATCTGTAGAAACTAATTTCAGACACCTCACAGCACTCTGTGACGTCTGATGAATAAAGTCTTGCCATTGCTCTGCTCCACAACTAGAACTGTGGCCTTGTTGGAATGTTGGGCCGATCCGGGAGTCTAGGGGGGATAGTGGGTACAGGGCGCCTACAAACAGAAAACAACAACAAAATAAAAACCAAGAGAGACTGGAATCAGGTATAATGTAAAAAGAAATATATATAGTGAGATTTCAGGTTCTCACAGCAGCAAGTATGACGATGACTGTCCGACGAAATAATATGCTGTGTACTCTCATGAAAACTGACATTTCAGAGGTGGTTACTGCCTCTGTTACCCTAAAGATGGTGGCAGTAAGGGCCCCCGAATTAGACAACATTGTGAAAATCCCGAAAGACAAGTCACCTTAGTCATTGTTTACCTGTCTGCAGAAATTAGTATATACTCTTTTAAATGAAGGTAGATAAATTATAGTCATCACCAGACAGAAATAAAAATTACAGGCCAAAAAATACTGTGGTTATTAGTGAAAGGACAAAACACTGAATTCATCTAACCAATGTGAACAAGCATGATGTAATAAAGAAGCAAAAGAAAGCCAACAGCCCATCTCCCTACAGTAAAAACAAAATCAATGATTTTCTACTTGCACTTATATCACTAAGATTTAAACAGAGGTATTCAATCACGTAACACTAAAAAATCATGTGCAGATATAACTAACTCCATGAAGAAGAGTCTCTGAGAAGATGATGGTTGTATCCATCTCATCCTCCATAGTCCGAACACTCTAATAATATTTGTAAAGACATACAAATTTAAAACAATACACACACACGTATATCAGTGAATACTAAATATGTTCAGTGCAATAAGTGTATTATAATGTACTTTACTGAAAAAACTTAAAACAATGCTGTCCAGACTGAAAAGGAAATTTGTATTTTTAAAGCTAAGATAAAGGCATGAAAGAACAAACTAATGTGTACCTTTTGATATAAAAAAGCCCCAATGTAGCTATGAAACTGAAATGCAGTATTTTACCTGAATATCACCAGCCAGTAAAAATATTATTATAAGAAAACACAAGATTAAAGATAGACACATGCTCTACACAAAAGAAAAATATAGCAAGTATGTTGGACAGCATCTCAAAAACTGTTACACTTTTCCGCCAGTTGCATTCCTCCTTTCAAATGACCAACACTACCATCCTTCTATCAGATGTCAAACAATGATTCAATTCCACTGACCAATAAACAAGTGCTGCTACACTGGCATCAAACTACATCCACTACATGATGACGAACATAGAAGATAAAATCTGAACTACAGAATACTACAGACTGAGAAACTGGTCAAACAGTAATTCAGAACTAAGAACTGTGCCATTTTAAACTTATATAAACCAAGGGCATTGCAACCATATAACAACACAAAATATTTTAACATAAAAATATGACAGCTATCCTTGAAGTTAGTTTACATGCAGAAGATTGTTAATCCCCTTTTGTGTTTTAAAAGGCTTCCATGCATGGGTCAAACAGCTACGTGTTTTTCTTCCTATTAAAAAGCACACTAATATTCATATTTACTACAATTCTCAACTTCATTTATGACATATATGAAGAAGTAGCGTATTTACCAGTAAACAGATTCCTGCTGTATTCCTTCTGTAATTGCAGTTTGTTAAAAGCTTTATCTTCACCAGACCTGTACATTCAAATAATCTGCCTTTCCAGATGAGTAAAGCAATAAACAGGATAGTAAGGAAAATGCTACATTGTGATGAACGGAAGACAATAGGTTCCCATCAACTTCAAATAACAGATGATCCTTTCATCCACTACAAAATCTGATGTTTGAATTCAATGAGAAAGAAATACATGTTCCAAGACTAAAAAAATTTGCCAGTAAAGATACTTTATTAAATTAATCTCCACTG
The DNA here is from genome assembly GCF_977971745.1 of Zootermopsis nevadensis. NCBI lineage: Eukaryota > Metazoa > Arthropoda > Insecta > Blattodea > Termopsidae > Zootermopsis > Zootermopsis nevadensis. The sequence goes on along the minus strand of NW_028259192.1, from coordinate 13,454,515 downwards.
ACAACTATTATAACCAATGTAACATTTCTCAAAGGGAAAATTAGTGAATTTTCATCAACAACAATTATTCTATACAATCCAACAAATGTACATTCTGATTATAGTTATTATCCTACTTTAGCCTTGGTGCAAATAACAATCATTCAATTGATTTATCATCTAAATACATAATCACTGGACTTCATTTGCTTTTGAGCTTCAGTGATTTAAAAAAAATACTGAACATATTATTATTGTGTGCATATACACAAACAGCAGAACAATGCAGTTCATATTTTGGTGTAAAACAGGCTTCTGTCAAATTGATCACTCCCAGGCAAATTAATTTTAATGCAGCCACATCAGAATAAGATTACACAACAAAGTAGTATCCCTAAATTAAATGTAGTAGAATTATAAACTAGAAATGTGGCACTGAAGACCAATAAAATAGTTGTTTCGATGAACACAATGTTTCTCATTATACCAATCAAAATATAAGTGCAATTTCACTACGGCAAAAACAAAAATTGTAGTATAAGACAATGAACAACAGAAACATTAAAACTTATTTTTAAAACATAAAGAATTGTATTTTTTAAATCGGTGTCTAGATCAAATTTGTTCTCAGTATTAAATATTTATTTGGCTTGTATGTATATACTGCTTCCTAATATTATTATTATGAAGTCATATAAAATTATAGGAAGCAAGACTTAATAACTAGTAGAATCAGGACATAAGAAAGAAGACACAGGATAGAAACACACAAGTTTTCACCTGCACATTTTACACATAAAGTTCTGAGAAGAAAGTATCAGTAAATATCCTTAAGAATGTGTCTTTTGGCCTCTTTTTATCAATTTGATATAATGTGTTCCACTAAAACTGTCTGAAATCTCTGTCTCTGGTATAGCCATTATTCACTTATGTAACAATGAGCCATATGCAAAAACAAGTATTAGCAATAAAAAAACCTTCAGAAGAAAGTTTAAGAAAGCTACAGATCAAATATATATATCTGGAACAAGTTGGTCCACTGTAATATATATATCTGAATTAAGTATCTTAATTGATAATAATTTGGTCCTCAAGTGTCTACCTTATAATAAAGCAAGAATGTTCACAGCAAGCAAGCAATTTATATTCTCCCACCACAGAAAATGCCACTGTATTATGCTTACTCAACAATATAATGTGTATGAGCAAAAAACATACAAAAAATACATTTCTGTGACTAACAATGTTTACGATGAAACATGAATCTGGAAAGATGAAAGGCTTCTTCATATAGTTTCACATACAGCTTATGGAAGCCCATTTTAATTTTCCTTCCTTAATAGAAGGACAAGACTGGACAAAGCTTCAATATTAACCTGAAGACTTAACTGAAACTCAACAACTTATAATTTTCTCCCACCCCATTACACTGTTTAAAACATTTGAAAATAACTGTACAGCATGAGATTGTTTTAATGCCAGAAGCTCTAATTATGCTCTGTGTTCCTGCAAATACTGTACTCGTACCATTTATTTCAAACAAGAGCACGTCTATAATAACGCCCCAACATATAATAAATGTCCTTAGTGGTATTCAATATTCAATTTACCATTATGGTGTCCAGAAAAAATCAAATGGTGGAATAAAATCATTAAATTCCTGTGTATGGCAATATAAATAAATTTACATAGTAAAATCACAATCAGAAAAGCTGAATAAATAAACAGTTGTCAAATAAAGCCCTATGAACACGTCATGAGAAGAATTTTTCTCTTTTCTGGCAGAATCTGTCAAAATTATGATCCAGAACTTTCTTACAAAGGTACTGTCACCCATTCAATGACCACAAATTCATAATTTAAACAAGTGTAATTTTTATGTAAAATAACAGTGTTTCTGCATAATATTCACAAAGAAAATAGTTATATATGTTAACAAGAGACTGGATTTTGTTGGCCCAGGACAGGGTCTGGTGAAGGGCAGTGGTGAGTTTGGTGATGAACCTTCGGGTTCTGTAAGCCATCTATTTAGATAGTAAACAAAATTATACTTTACAATACAAAACATCAAAACAAAGTAAATTATTTATCAAGATCCAAAAAAGTGTGGAAAAGTTTGAGAGCAGAATGAGTAAAGGGGTATGGTGATATAAGTGTGTGGTCTCTTTTTAACTTGTAAGTCATGTACTCAATAATTGGTGCTGCATAAATCTCTACAAAATAATGATAAATTAGACTGATGCTGACAGACAGACAGCCACTTCAATAACTATGTAATGTTTCATTTAAAGGAGAATACAGCTGATTAAGAGAATGAGAAAATATAATGAATAAATAAATGAATGGCCAGTTATATTTTATTGTTACTTTTTATAAGTCTGTGTTGTTTTCTATCATTTTAAACTTCACATATCATGAAACATGTTATTTCTCTTAATTCTATGCATCTTTTGTCATAATCTTAACTGTTATTTTATATCTACACTACTACACTCTTATACACATACCACTGAAACTTCTTTAGTGTCCAACATTCAGTGGTGGAAAAAGAAAAATTCCCACACTTGCCAGGAACCAAACCCTAGTCATCCAACCCACAGACTAGTTAGTAGACTTAGCTATTCCATCATAAACTGTACGAAATCAGTTATAAACCGCATTTAATATCATAAGCCATCCAACTTAAAGTACTGGAATCTCAGAGCTGTCACAAGTCCCTGTGATAAAGCAGCCAAACTACATAACACCTTTCTTTAGTACAGAAGTTCATGTTGAGAGAATAATTCCTTAATACTTCATATAAAGGGCTTAAGTTAATATGAATTATGTTTGAATTTACCCCTCTTAACAAACACCACAGAATTAACATGGATTAAAACTTCAAGTTAATTTAGAAATACAAGATTAAAATTTAAAAATGATATAAGATAAAACTGAAAGGCTGCCTGAGTTCCATGCACATGTTAAGAAATTAAATAAAATAAAAGGTAAAACATTAAAATATGAATTGATATTTATGGAATAAACAATAGTGGCAAAATTACTGTGTTAGACTGAAGACTGTTTCATAATGTTGTATCTAGTATTCATATATTATGGATATGATGAAAGGGAAATAGACAGGAGTGCAGTCATAGACCACTTTAGAATCATGCAAGAGAAAAGGACAGAAGAAAATATTAGTGTACCTGACCACAGTATTTGACTGAAAAATATTCTAAATACAAAACAATGCAGTTGTAAGTCTGTAATTGAACTACAAATTCAAGAATAATACCAAAACCAAGTATTTTCATTGACATGTCTTGAGAAACCATCAAGATATATATGGTACAGTATAGTTAATTTATAAGCTTCACAGGTAATATACATGATTATTCCAAGACACCTTGAATTCAGATTCTTGGACCATATTTTATTTACCATGATCTAATTTGTGCAGGGTGTATGAAAGAACTCCGGGATTTGGCAGTGTAGTATTTGTTAACACACAGGATAGAGAACAGTCCAAGCAGGAAAATGAAACCACACAACACATCAAGCTTGAAATATGAATTAGCCCAATGCAATACTGTATAGGGTTTTAGATATAAACTTTATACAACTCAATATGGGCCCCATTAATAGCACTACAAATGTCAAGACAATATTCAAAGTTCTGTTTGAAGTAACACAACGTTCAATAGCATGTCCAAGTAAAAAACACTAATAACTGTTCTCTGCAAAGAAAAATGGACCAATGGCTTTACTGAATGAGTCCACACAACACACATTCATCTTGTATTATCATGGGTGTGTTCACTGATGTGATGTGGGTTTTTGGAACCCCAAGTTCTGCAATTTTTGCACATCACTGCACTCAAAATGTGGCCTCATCTGTACACAGAATGCGACTGAGAAGTGTCACATTCGTCAATCTGTTGCAAGAAATGTTTTGCAAAGTTCATGTATTTTTTTAATGATCTTCTGGCTCAATCTGTTACATTAGCTGCCTTTTATACCCACAAAGTCTAAGGCACTTGTAAAGAACACCACGTATCATGTTCCTTGGGATCTGCAGCTGCTTACTTTCCCATCACAGATATCTTACAGCTTCAAAGAAACGCCTGCTTGATGTGTTCAATGCTGCCTGCCATGGTGCTGGGTTTTCTGGGTGATTTACCTTTCTGAATACTTCCTGCTTCAAAGAACTGCTGCACCCATTGCCAGATCATTTAATCAGATGGAGAGTGCTTTCTTAGATATTCATGACAGAACTTCCACTGTACACTCACAACAGATTTTGTTTCAGCATACTAGAACACAAAATGGTTTGTCTTTCGGAGATGCCATGACTCACAGCCTCAAACTTTACTTTGCACTGCAATGCATTGCACAACGAAACTTGAATATTTTGTCACTCTGTGCTATATGCAATATTCTGTGTTGTCTGGGTCTATAGATTTCTTCAAATCCCAGAGTTCTTTGTCAGACAGTCTGTACTTTACAGCTGGCAGAAACTTACCATCACAAAAGACAATCTTTAAGAAAATATACACAGACCTTCAATGAGAAAACTTAATTTAAAAAAATGTTCACATGTCAACAACACCCATTCCTGCGTATGTCACCTTCACAATTAAATGTCTTGGGCTGCTTCAGATGAGAATGTTATGTGTCACCGTATATGGACAAAACAGAAGGAGAAATCAACCCAGAAGGATAAATGAAAAGAACTGCATGAACACAAAGTATTATTAGCTTTCCAAACTGACAGCATTATTATAAATGGTGCTTAAAATTTTGTGATGAGGGCATATTTCAGCATAACATGCCCAAGACCTTATTGTGTTTGCCAGTGCAACATTAAATTTTTGAAGTACTGTGAAATATTAAAATACCCTGACACTCGTGTCTTCCAACAATTTTTGTGCAGCCACTAGTGGGAAACAATGATACAGATTAACATCAAACTATGTAGAATAATTTAGAATATTTATCAAACATGTTCTTCATTCATTACACAAATCTAGTCTGCATTAGAAAGGCATGTAACTCTGCTTTACAATAAAAAGTAATGTCAGACATGATGTTTGCCTCCTGGTTCTCACAACTTGACTAGTGCTTTCATTTTGCCCTCAACTTGGCTGTTATAGTCCTTATACAAGGAACACAATTTTATGATTAGAATTCAAACAGAAAAGCAGAGATGAGAACAGCACCAAACAGCTCCCTTCTCCACATCAAGTGATCTCCAAACATTTTCTTCTCAGGTTTGGACCAATTATATCATTCTACACATCCTAATATGTAGGTGCAGAACAGTGTCTCATGTAATATGCATTAAATATAATTGACTCTCATACATATATATACTGACTCTACACATTTTTGTCATATACTTAGTTTCTTATTTAAGATACATCTATTAGTTGCATATATACAAATATTTACTATTATACTTTAACATAGTTGGGTATATGGGGAAAAAGCACTCTTAACAATTAGATTTAGTGAAATTCAATATAAAATGAAAAATTAAATGATTACATGATGATTATGACTACTGGGCAACAAATCTGTATGTGTAAACTACAACATGCAAATAACAAGCAGGCTATAAAGTGTATACCATCAGTAAGAGAATATGTACATATACAGTGCCCGATCATCACATTTTGACAAAAGAAAAAATTTAAGGGCAATGATTCAAGTCTTGAAAGCTATGATCCTGCTGCACATGTCATATTTACACATAATGGTTATACCTATCTTACACAACTTTGTTGTTCATCATAAATACATTGACTGTATAAACTATATTGCAAAATTATCAGGAAAACTGTTAATATACATTGCCTACACTGTCTCATATGTCTTATGGTTATGCTACTATATGCATTGAATAATACTGACCTGGAATGAGAGTTTAATACCATAATGTGATAAGTATAGACATAAAAACAGTACTGTGCTACAAAGTCTTTTAACATGTTCAGATGTGAACAAATCTTCGTTGGTACAGCCTAAATGAATCTTATTTTGTTATCATTGTGTTTCTGAAAATGTCTATGCATATAATAATCTAAAATTAAATGTCAATATTCCACAGTTGCCATACTTCTCTGATGGCAGATGTACTTACTTCACTGAATTCCACGGTACTTCTGAACAAACATCACATCCTGTTACCACCCCAATTAGCCCTGATACACCAGTGACAATAAGTGCAAGATGACAGCATATGGCACAAAGAATAAACTTAATGCAGTGAGCTACTTTCCACACAGTTGAAGAGCAGAACATTATTTACATGTACCCTCCCTTTCGGTCAATGCATTTAACCGGTACAACACATCACAATCTAAGCAAAGGTAACAAACTTGTCTTACTTAAAACGAAGTAGTCATAACAATCTATACTACATACACATACATGCAGACATGTGCGCGCACACACACACACACACACACTTTTACTTTGGGTCAAGAAATCAGTTATGTCAGTGGTGTTTGGCCTAAATCTTAACATTGTACAACTTGATATGGTTTGAAACTGTGGAGAATTAAATCTTATGCAAGTGCTTTACAATATGCAGTATCTGTTCCTCTGTATATACATGTTTGCTCACTGCATAAACACATAAACACACACACAAAATATATTCCTATACATCGACACCTGAAGTGAAGGCTAAGCAAAGCTCAAACATACAGCAAACATCTAGACAGAATAGAAAATGTACATTAACAAACATTGTTTCTGTTGTTGAGTGTAACTAATGTACAAGGAATTTCACCTGTGTGGGGAAATCACAACTATGAAATATATTGCACTGACATCAGTAATAAACAGTGAACTGCAGGAAAATTTAAAACTCCTCCTGATGCTGCATAAAGCACTGAACCATACATAATCTGTAAAGTTCAACTTGTGTACCAAGTTTTAGGAAAGAAATGTTTCATCATGACTTTAAAACTTGAACTTGTATGAACTGCCAATGGCATATTTAAACCACAGAATTTGTTGTGTATCCAGTTTACTCTCCATCATTAATGTAACACATACTTTAACATGCATTTTCCACAGTTACTATAAGTTTTATACTATCGCTAGCCATGTGAAATACAAGTTTACCTAAAATTAATGCAGTTCTATCCAGATAATGCTGAAAAAAGTACTACTTTTCTGAGAACCACATTTAATAAACAGCCATAATAAAGGGCACATGATCTGTTATTTCCTTACACAACTGTTAAAATGTTGACTTTCACAATCTATAAGAATAACTCTATTGTAATGTCTGTCATTACAGAAATGACCTGTAACAAAACAATACTATTAGCTTAGCATTTTCTATCAGCTGGTTGTGTGCATGAATGTTTATTAAGAGAGCTTGTAACATTCCGTAAAAATGCCTGCATACAACATTACATCAAAAGACTCAAACCCCGCAATTTCATTCCCCAAAATGCAGACATGCATAATGATAATGGTGATAATAGTGGTGGTGGTGGTGGTGATCGTGGTAGTGGTGGCAGCGGTGGTGATGAAGATGATATGGCAACTTATATTTGACAAAGCCATAAATGACCTTTAATGAAATTTATATGATATATGTTCATTACATTCATTACAATATTCATCATGAAAGATTTTTTTGCACCTCACTATATGTCCAATTTCTGATGTGTTATGAAGAGAATAACCAACAAATACTTCAATCAGTTTTCATAATGGAATGGAAAGTGTAACTAACTACTCTAGCAATTAAATGTCTTTCATTTTTAATGCACAAAGTTAAACATTTTGTCTATATAACAGAATGTTTGGAACTATCTCATTCTGGTTTCACTCATGCACATGCTCTGACAAAGGGGGTGTCCTTTAACCTACATAATAATCAGTTATCTTATTTTAGGCCTACAAATGTCATGTCACATAACTTATAACAGTTGCATAACAGTTTAATATACATATCTGTCAGTTATATTAAGAGTTTTTTATCTCTACAAAACCATTCACCTGACTCATTACTACAGACAGTAATGAAATAGGAGCCAACAAGCAATATATGCTGTACAACTAGAAAGGATTAAATATAAATAAACGTACATGACAAAATTAACAGACATTCCACTCTTGCATACAGAAATAAATTATGATTGTTTAATAAGTTTAGCCAGCCAGAAGAATAAGACTGATGCACTGGACTTAATAACAGGTAATTAAATATAGGAAAAGTCTAATGGATAAAAATGCATTATGAGAAACATACAGATGATGGCACACGGCCATGCAAAATGAACTATCAAACGCAAGGGGACCTTACTCTGATGGTGAAAAATGTATGTTGCCCATTTCTAAAGAACATATATTAATTCCTTTTAACTTACACTGACTATTACAGAGAAGGATGCTACTATATTGCTAATTTATTCTGATAATGCTTTAAGCCACATGCACTTTCATCTAATAAAGAAATATGAAACATTTTTCATAGGAAGACAAAGTGTGGCTAACAGTACAGATGACATTCAAAATATGGCATTTGACAGATGCAGGAATTATTCTTGTTCGCAAGAATTAGTTTATACTTTCTAATAAAATTTTGTATATTGAACTAATCCATCAGATTGTCTGGATTTGTCTCCAAATACAATTGCATTTCATACATGATTTATTTTCCTTGCATTCCATTCACACTTAAAGATACTTCCTTCGCTCATCATTAAGACTAACCCACGTCATGACGATTTTCTTAATGTTTAGTGGATGTTCTGAATGCACCCTTCAATTCACTGACTGCTGCCTGAGCCGCAGCTTGCGCAGCGGCTTGACCGATGGCTTGCTGCGCGCGCTGGGGGATGAATGGCATCCCAATCCCCATCCCCATTCCTCCCTGGCCCTGGGATCGACTGCAGCAGCGCAAACAATCAACAATCCAAGTTATAGACTGATTTCTCTTCTTTTGGCTCATAGTAAGTGTCCATTTCCTAATTCAATCAATACCTAATTTCCTTACACTGCAGATAAAGGAAAAGATGTCCCTCTGCTTAACTGCCATACTGCACAGATATATGGGGAGATGGAGACAGCTTCACAGTTATTGTCAGTACTAGATGAAAATGAGTGGCTGCTTTATCATGGGGAAACAGCCCCTGTTAGCATCTGGAGGGAAGGCTCGATGGACTTCAGAGCCAGTCTGGACATGTTAAAGAGAAAAATTCCTGCCCCTGCTGAGAATCAAGCCCCCAGTCACCTATCCCACAGCCAGTCATCACAAAGAGTTATCCTGGCTCGTAAAGTTACACAATTCAAATACATAACTCTACATGTCTGACATTCAAATATAATGTGTGATATTCACTGACTGGATTGAAAAATGAAATTCATGAGTGTTCTGATAACAGATAATTTAAAAATGACTCAAAATATAATCCTGATAAATGCACGTAAATCCATCAACCAATCTTTCTACACAACTTTTATAAAACAATGTATTGAGCAATTTCAAATGCCCTGAATGTGGCATAATGACTTCCTGTCCAAATTTCTTCAGATCAACAATATACCTGACATAATAACAAAACAGAACATGTAAAACATGTGGAAAACGTGAGAAAATCCCATCATGTGGAATCAAATGGAGCTATGGATGTGAATGTAACAGACTCTATTATACTTTTTCTGGTGTAGTTACATTTGTAACAACATTTGAAAATGAATAACACATAACAACCAACATTTTATAAAGATCAACTCCAGTAAACATTTATCAACAAAATCCAATGTCCTGCAATATGCAATGAAAATACATAACTTAAAATCGCATATGAGATACAAAGAAACACATTTTTAAATATATAAATAAGAAATACTCTCAACACACACAATGTTTGTGTCATAATGCAGTGTCATCCTGTAATTCCCACTGGTAACTAAAAGGGATTGAGGTTCTTATGATAGTGAAGATGTCAATGATGTTCTTCTGAGTTGTTATGCCATGTGGACCTGTAGGAACACAACAATGTTTCAAAGGAATATACTGCTTACATCCTCAAGGCACATGTCAGCCCTGAAGACGGAGGAAATGTTCCTCCAAGACATTGGTATCTACCTACAAATTCACATGTTTCAACCAAGAAGACCAACAATGACATACTTACTGACTGCTTTTTACCACAAACTATGGAAAAAAATTATAAAAAAGTTGTGAAACTGTGCAATACTGTGTTGCATGTGCATTTGATTCCTGACTATAAACACTCATTTCTATACAATAATTTCTAACTGTTACACAAAGAGAAATATGTTCAATCACTGCCAATACAGGCTTTTTGCATAAAAATTACAAACATGTATACCAAATAATTGCATGTGCATTTCATTTATGACTATAAACATTCATTCTAACACTATAATTTCAAAGTATTACTTAAATACAAATGTCTTGGATCTTTACTTATACTGACTTTTGCATAAAAATAACAAGGATGTATACCAAAGTGGAAAGTCTATTTGGAATACACATTTTACCCACTGAAACACAATTTAGAATGTAAGAGAACAAAATCAGTTTGTAGTGATGCAAAGAGTAACAGAACTAAGAACCGATTATGATATGATAAAATCAAACCTAACCTTCAATGCTCCCATACTTTGCTACGCTACTATCTCTTGCACTATACTTTCACTTTCCATTCTGTTTCACTTCAGGCAATGCTTCAAATCCTGTATGTACAAACAAGACACAAGAACAATGGTACTGACAGCTACGTACTAAATACCTGCCTGTTTCAATGAAACCCACGTGTGTCACAAAGCCTGCATTTTTTATATAATATAAACTACTAACAACTGTGTCTGGTTGCTGCTGCTAGGTGCATGAACTTCTCAATAAGAAAAACACTGAATAAGTAAACAATTCTCTTGTTAAGGTATTGTAGATGCGTCATATTGTGAATTAATAGTATTAAAATATTTAAATATTTAAAAATAACCGTCAATCACAATAAAATTAAAAGATTAAAATATCATATTATGTTCCCTATCGAGTACTCGATTTACATATGGAACTTACACAACATGTTTCGGCTATATGTAGCCATCTTCTGGTGTATTATATATAAACTTTTTACTGAATTACTTTTTACGATTTTAATGATTTTTCTTCTGATGTTTTGTCCTTTATATTGATTCACCATTCGTTGTAGTACCATTTGTTGTAGTATCCCAGGTCGCAAATATGTTAATTTCGTATTATGTATTGATGTCGAAGTTCGTATATGGACATTTACTTCACAGTCCATATACGAACTTCGACATCAATACGTAATACGAAATTAACATATTTGCGACCTGGGATACTACAACAAATGGTACTACAACGAATGGTGAATCAATATAAAGGGCAAAACATCAGAAGAAAAATCATTAAAATCGTAAAAAGTAATTCAGTAAAAAGTTTATATATAATACACCAGAAGATGGCTACATATAGCCGAAACATGTTGTGTAAGTTCCATATGTAAATCGAGTACTCGATAGGGAACATAATATGATATTTTAATCTTTTAATCTTTTAATTTTATTGTGATTGACGGTTATTTTTAAATATTTAAATATTTTAATTCTCTTGTTATTAAAAATCATGGTTTTGTGTTCCTATTAAACAAAACAGATTTATTCAAATGCAAGAAAATAACACCTTTTATTTTGTGTTAATTAATGCCCATTTCTTAAACAAGCAGATAATTCATAATGATCATTGAAAAAATAGTAGTAACATAATTTTATTCAACACTGCAATTAAGCAAGTCATTTCTTTGCACGGTTATTCCAAAATTGTGTGCTTGAAGAAGAACAAAAAGTTTACAAACCCAGAATGTGAACTGTTCCAATTTATTACTCAAAACCTAAAGTCAATTTATATACACTAAACTGACACTAAGAACTATTACAACTATAAGAGACAAAAAGAATTGAATGGACCTTTTAGCCCTACTTTCTGCTGCAGTATCTCTTCAGGAATGTACTTACTGACTCGAGGTTAAAGAAATACTGTTAACTGTCAACATTAAAAGAGCAGTTTTTTCAAAGACTATATTACTTACAAACTTTTCATATTTGTTGGTTTGTTATAACCTGCCCATTATAAACTCTGGGTTATTCTCATGATTATTTTAGACTGTCCTTGACGTCTGATGTACAGTCCTCTCGATACCTCGGACGCTTCACTAAAGTAATTTACTCTGATATACAAAATGCAGCTTATACTTAACTTTAGCCAATAAATAAGTACTAATAAGTCTTTGAAACATAATAAACACACATCAGCTACACCATGTGGTCGAGGTAAATATATTTAACTATAATCTTCACAGCGTAAATGAACTCGGTGAGATATCAGGTTCTCACAGTGGCAAGTATGAAGATGAGTTTTCTGGGAAGTCATGTAATCTGGTAGAAAATTACCAATGTTTCAGAGGTTTATGGTGCCTTCATCATGCTGATGATGGAGGCAGCAACCACCTCTAAGATGCCAGTAAACTTATACCAGACTACATGGCGCAACATCCCAGAAGAAAATCATCTTCAAGAATTATGTCTTTAGAAAGGATCCTCAACTATGTTATAATGGTGGTGGTGGGGGGGGGGGGACAAGTCAAACACTGCAAGCCCTGAAACAAAGCTGCAGTAAGTATATGCAAGTAGCAGCAACAATAACAATCCAAGATGGAGTTATCAGTGACAATGTCATTATCAAACTGAATATTTTTGTGACATAAGCAAATAGAATGTAACATAATTGTACATGAGATTCACAGATTTTACTTGAGAGCCCGTCTATCATTTGTATAAGAACAAGAAGAGAGATTAGTTTAGAGAAAGCTGTTAGGATGTTAGTATTTCAAGTCTCATGCAGTTACTGTCGCCGTCTGAAAGAGAAACATGCCATGTTTCACTCCAAGCAGAGACAAACACGTACAAAAAATAACCTCCCACAAGCTCAAATTTACATGTGAATAAGCCTCAGAATAAAAATACACAAAAACACTACTGTGGGGCACAGAAACATTTCATATCACATTTAAACTATGACTTTAATACTTCTCAACACAAGCACAAAAATTAAATTCCACATTTTCCACAACTATTAAGCAGAAGACATGATAACAAAAACTAACTACCTTACCCCATGGAGTGTTTTCCTTAAGAAGCTTAAAGTCACTAAACTAGTCAATAATTTCCCCACTTATGGAAACCAAAGAATTATTATCATGTTCATGAGGGTGGTCAAACATGATGAAAATAAAACTGTTTTTTTTTATAATTCAGAATGGCACCACCAAAAACCAAAATTAATATTATCAAATTTTTGCGTAAAATAAGCAAATATTGGTAACAACATGAGAACAATACATCACATAAGCTTGACAAAAATGCAGTTCCATGAAACTTATTTACAGAATGCACAGTAGTTAATTCTGTTTTCAAAGGCCAAAGTGCAAAAGCTGTAAGACCTTATGATTCACTGCAATGATCTGCAATCAAATTACTTATGAATTGCACTTTAAGAAGATAACCCTCTCACTTTGCACTTCCATTTCTAGGGCACATGACCATGAGACGAACTTGATAAGCATAGAGTATGTTTTACTTACATAATGGTTCAACATCTAAAGTTTATAGAGCATTGAATGATGAGAGAATTGTGAATAATGAATCAAAAAGGATGTGACAGGAAGTGCTTGTTACCTAATTAAGATTTTAAGGTATTACACATACATTTTTGGTCTCTGGGATGAGATTTAAACCTAAGACCTGTTAAATATGAAGCAGGAGTGCCAACCTCTCAGCCAGCATCACTTCTTACTGTGTAATAATCTGCATCTTCCACTGGGCCATGTAACTATAATTTCAGCTCTGTTCTACCTACATCACTTGCTGTTTTCATTATCCGATTGCTCTTCAGACTACGTCATTGATAAAACTATGATTTTTTCCCCCAAGGTACTTTTTTCCTACATCTTCAAAATTTTCAAAACTACACTAATTTAAAACAAAGGGATTATGTTAATCTTTTTTAATATCAAAATATATTCTGACTCTTTAACACAAACCCCACACTAACTTTAACAAAGCATGTGTATTAACCTAAGTACATCATATTAACCCAATATTTATTATTTAGCTATGAAAACCATTTGGTTCCGAATGACATATACCTTTGATTGTATTACTAATGATTATTACATACACCACCATACTTATGCTCTTAAATCCTATTACCATCTATAAACCAGTCTTCCAAGAACACACAAGGTCATAAGCAAGACAACAGGAATAAGAAGCAACAAGCCAAATCCAAACCAGGATACTTATTTTCATAAATCTATCTTCAAACATAGCTGATAAAATGTCAGTATATATCATGAGACCTAATTTGCATAAAACATTCGAACATATGTGTTTTTGGACAGTATCAACTGTTAAAAAAATCTGAATCTTCCATCATGTTCATGTAGTGGCTATAGAATGTTTTGGTGGGGAAGTTTACAATGTCAACACTAAAGAATGCAATATTTCAAATGCTAGCACAACTGATGTTTTTTTTATCAAGAAATTGCATTTCTTTGTGGTTTATTTCATGATGCTGTCAGCAACTCAAGGCTATTTTATGTTGAATGATGGTATTATAAACAGATAATTAACTAGAATGGATATGGCCTAATTTAAGGCACTATATTGGCATTTTTCTGGAAGGGTGAGAAAAACCACACAAAAAACTGCTATTACAGCTAGCTTTTGGGCTAAGATTTGAAGGTCTTTTTGTAATACTGTGTTCAAAATAATTATGTATCTTTTGTATAAAATGTTTTGCTGTCAACATGATGTAGCTGAATAGGAACCAGGATACAGAACAAGCAGATTATGTCAAGTTCCAAGAAAATAAAGTGTTCTCATGTGCTACTTTGTATGGAAACAAACAGTAATCAATATTTTATTGTTATATTGCATTTCTAAAAGGAAAAATTCAGTTTCACCTACCCATTTTTATTAAAATAAATGAAAAAATGTGAGGGAAATGTACAAGGAAATATGGTATATTAGTGGGTCAGTCTGTCAATGAATGTCTACCAAACAGAAACATATGCCAACTGGTGCTATGCTCATGACAGGCAGACTGTGAGAAAATCAAACGTTTACAAAGAAAAACTGTAAACAGTAAGCTGAAAGACAGCACAAATGTATGATAAAGTGTCCCAGTCAATTAAAGCAGACCAAAAGCTAAAGTTAAGTGACTTGCACTTTGATATAGTAATTCTCTTTAAATATACTCTCGGATATTCTAACATGTCATATGAAACCTTGTATGGATCTTGCAAAGACTGCCCACACAAACCACTGCAGTGCAATATAAAATCTGTGTACTCACGAAGGTATGAGTGGTGGTGGCAGACCCGCTGATTGTGGCCGTCCTGGCAAGGAAGGAGGCATACGCTGACTCATATCAGGTCCTGGGCGGTTAGGAATGGCAGGTGCTGGACGACCAGTAGCTGGAGGTGGAGGAGGTACTCGAGAACCTGGAGCTGCAACAGGCTGCATGGGCATTGTTCGGCGTGGGCCACCTGGTGAGGGTGGTGACAACCTATACAGAGAGGTTGCACTTACAGACTCAGATATATCTGTTTCTCATAGGTATATTCACTTCAAAGTTTGTTCCTTTGTCTTAAAGTGAGGAAATAACATAAAATGGAAGTAGGCTAATTGAAAATATGCTTAAGAAAATACTAAAAAAGATATACCTACTCCTTCTACTCACTGGACTAGCGAGATCAAATGTGTTGCCATTACCATCTTACACTTTGCATCTTTTTAAGAGTAAACTCACACAGTTTGTAAACATATAGGCATGTCATTTGTACTGTTTATGAACATACTGCTTAAAAATATCCCCCCCTCCAAAATATAATTACTTTGTTCATTGCCAAATGTTGATAGGAGTTGGTAATATTTTACATAGGCATCATTTAGCATATCAAAGTTTTAATTTTCCATAATCCATCATAATTTTCTCATTGTTGTCCAGGTCATTTTAATTTCAGATGATTTTAAAAAAATGTTTTATTTTGTAACACCACCTCTGGCAGAAGTGTATAAATTCTGACTTTTAATCCAAATGCCTGGGAGATTTTAGTTCAGACTAATACTTACAACTCAGTCCATACAGAGTTTATATGGCACTGTGGGTGAGATAATTTTATCAGGGTATACATTACCTGACAAGATCAATGTACAAGAAATTAAAAAAAAATCAGAATTCCTTTCTATATTAAGCAACATACCATTACAAAGAAACAGATTACCTTGGATTGTCCAATCCTGATGCCAGCCAGTCATTCTTAATAGGTGGTGGAACTGGTGTTGATACTGTAGCCATTGATACATCACCAATTATGCAAAGGGCCTCCTTACAGGCATGGTACATCCGCATCATCTCCTCACGTTTCAGGGCCTCTTCTGGGCTTTCCTCCATCATCTGTGCCTGTTTCAGGAAAAGACCATTATTAACAGTTACACATTACATATGGTACGATCAGACAGTAACAAAAACGAACTTACAACTATCACAATTAAAAAATCAATTAAATTCTTTAAAATTCTCCACGTCCCTCCAGTTAAGTGAAATACTGCTCTCGTACTATGTGTGAACTACCACTACAATGTCTGCTGCATTTTGAGATGAAAATTTCCTGCTAATCCCCAAGTGGGGAGAGGGGACTGAAAAATAGATAATAAATTCACACATTTACTTACTATATACTCTTCAATAAATAAACAAATTAACAAGTAAAAATAATTCATTGAACTTGCTGGACACAGTTCAATCCCTTGTGCCCTACTTTAAAAACACAATAGATGGTCTTGGAATTATATTTAATTGGTCAAAAAGTCAAAAACTGTGGTGGTTCTTCACATGTCACTGCACAATAGTCAGATTTGTTATTTAATATCTATGTGCATAATACACAATGTTCAGTAATTGCTTGGCTGGTTGGGGAAGTTGCACTGTGTAGTCTGGTAGAAGCTGATTGAAGTTTCAGAAGTGTTTGCTGCCTCAGCAACATTGCTAAACTGCTACCAAACCACATCATCCCAGATGACAGACATTTTCATATCTGCTGTCATGAAAACCTGAAATCTGACAAAGCTGGTCCTCTTTCTCGGACCAATAGTTGAAAATAATAGACTCCCCCCTCCATAAAATCAGGGATACATTAACAGGTTAATGTATTCATTTTACCTGGTCTCCAGAAGCATATAGGTGTGCCAGAAGTTCACCATTGATGAAGTCCTTTGCATTGTTGATGATAAGCATCATAATAGTCTTAGGTACAAGGTCACGAGTAGTCTTTGTCACAATCTTCATATATGAGTCCACAAGATTACGTATTGTTTCCACTTGCCGTTCTAGCTGAGGGTCCATTGATGAACTACTTTCACTACCACCCTAAAAAAATAAAGAGAATCATCAGCTTAAGAATATCTGACATATGAAGCTCTCATGGTGGTGACTGATGTCAATTGTGGTCTTCTTGGTTGTGATGCCATGTGATCTTGCAGGTGGTTACCAACTTTTGAAAGAATTTACCATCTCCATCTCCTCCCTGAAAATGAAAGTGACATGTTCCTCCAAAGCGTTTCTTTGTAACTGTCTACAACACCACACATCACCACAACCCAAAAGATAATGCTGAAGATCAGCCTAACAATAAATTCACATTAATTTTATCAGTAACTATATTTAACAAGAATTGGGTGCATACAAGCTAAATTAAAGTGTACTGGTAATGAACTTAACCTGACAAGGAAAACAAAAACCTTATGAAGTTACAGTCATTGATACAAACTGATAATTATAAACAACCAAAATAGACTTTGAGTTTATCTTAAAATAAAAACATAATGAAAGTAGGATAAAATACATGACTGAAATTTCAGGTTTTTCAGCTTCTATGCCTATAAATGACCTAAGCAATGTTACTTTCAGTGCAAGTAGCCACAGACCAGTAGAACAACAAAAACTAAATCAACTTAACCTTTTTCACATCCACACCAAGCATCACAAATATAATGGTGTTTATTAGTAATAAAGCCGATGTTAAAGAACTAAAAAAAGTGCTACATTGATTGTACTTCAATTTTTCTGAAACTGTATGCAAATATACACTTGTAAATGTGATTTTAAATGGTAATAAATTGTCACTTATTTCAAGATTAAATAAGAACTTATTCCCTGATTTCCAAAATCCACTAAATATTGCATCTGGTACATACAAACCACACCTAAGCCTGAAGAAATTCAATACAAATTAAATACTACATAAACTGTGATTTAAATTTACAAATGCAAACATGCTTAAGAATGAACAAATTTAATATAAATTAAATACTATATAAATGTTCATGGTTTTACTGATGGCCTGATTTTGGTAAATCCAGAATTCTTGTAACTCCTTAAACACTGAGGTGGTATGTTCTTTCTTCTGCTTGAAAGTCCTGAAATGTACCAACTGGGGAAGGTGTGGTTTCGTAACACACAGAAGCAAGTGATATATGATACAAATGCCCAAGAGTGTAACATTTAAAGAAAATCTAAATTTACATGTGCATATAAAAACTTGGGCAATAAATGCCCCATGGTCACCTTTCCAGGACATGGGAACTAAAATTCAGGACCATCCAGAAAAAAACAAGGCATATTAAAGCCCCAGATAGCAATAAAATATCAGTATTTGGCAATGAAAACTATATTTACAAGGAACAAATTTTATAACAAACCACATGAATAAGTATAAACCTTATCTTCAGTTGAAGTAGATGTATTATGAATTAAGCTTACCAAAATTCAATACAACACAATTTGTTTTATAACCCCCAATCTTTCTACAACCCAACATACCAAACAAGACCAATATGTTCACTGAGATTAAGGTAAATTAATTTATTTTTTGTGTAATACTATGGTATTAGCTTTTGCACTTTCATTTATCAATGAATAAACAAGAATTATAATATAATAATGTAAAAATTAAAAACTAATGAATTTAACCTAAAGTACTTGTTTTAACAAGCTCTACTCTGTAGAAAAACAATTTTCATATTCTAGTGTTATTTAAAATAAGCTATTAGTCATATGATTTGAAGCTTCTGCAGAGACTACATTCAATAAAATCGTCTCGGGCAATCAGCCATGTCAAATGGTTACACGAAGAAATCAACGTTTCGGGAACCATCTCTGTCCCCATCATCAAGGTTCTGATGCGACTGAAAACATCTAAAAGTTGGTTTCTTTGTGTAACCATCTGATGCGGCTAATTGCCCAAGAAGATTATTTTACTGAATCTATTAGTTCTATGCTGCTAGTACTACGAGAAGCATGAGTACCACAATGGCAGAACACAACATGCTACAATCCTCTGGAGCTGAAGTACTGATATTGAACAGGCAACAAGTTGAGGCAACTACAGTACAATAAAACGAGGGAAACATATTGCAGCAACACACAAAAACAGAACACATGAGTCAGTCAAGCGAAAGTGTTGCAGACTATCTTATTACCTCCTAACACACTAACACGATGTCTGTGTTATGAAATGAACTCGCTAGACAAACAAATTCATACATATAAAAATGTTTCTAAAAAGCAGTGTGACAAAGATTATTGTACCTTTGGAGCTGTGTCAATGAACGTAACACTTTTGAAACTGCATGAATTTCATTTGACTGAATGACACTGTCCATAATCTACAAACTACTGCATGGAATATAGATATATTCTAGAATGCACAGTACACATTAGCACTAATACAAATGAAATGTAAAAAAAACATATACACACAATGCAGTACATATAATACTTCCAAAACTAAAAATCATACACATGTTTATCCATTTACTTAGCAGAATTTCTATGCAATCGTCATTATAACAATGTATACTTCAGTCAGAAACACCAGAGTCAACAGCACACACAAGCTTTCATTTATACAAAAAGTAATCACATGGAGACAAGTCTGGGGAATAAGGGAAGCACACAAACACTCCCAAACCCAGACAAGCTTCATTCCTCACAATGTTGACAAGATTTTTAACCATTGCTACATATCATGTGTCATAGATGGCAGAAGGTAGTATGTACTCAAGACAAGCTTCTTGACTTATGGATTTTGAGTGCCCTAATTGCTTTGTGAAATTAGTATTGAATATGCTGTGTCTTGCTACAACTAATCAGTTTACACAGAGATTTCAAGAAGTGAAAATGACATTCACTTCAAGTTACTCAGATAAATGTCCATGTAAACAGTACATTCTCTCTTAACCTACCCTAACACATAAAATGTACAGTAATATTTTTCATCCATAAACAGTAGTGTTAGTATTTAAATGGGTAACCCCCTGCCTAAAGTGGTCACTTGAAACATAAGTTATAGGGTCCATTAAGTAAGCTGCTTTAAAGTATAGAAACACTGTAATGTCTTCTGTTAGTGACTACTAAAATACAAAAGACCAGTTGTATTAAAATGACGATGTTGCACAGAATGGATGCCAACCCACCTCAAATCAGCCCTGATATTCACCACACGAGGTAAAGTAGCATTCTTTTTTTTAAACAGATGTATTTATACCACTTCTGAGCAAAGAAATTTAAATTTCATCTTCCAACTTCATCTTTCACTATGTGAAATTAGTAATTCCGATAATATTTCTAAATTAACGCAATATTTAAATCAGATATGTGATTTTTGCACAAATATTTCTATCCCTTTTGGTGTATAAGTATGCATACACATATAAAAAACAGACTTAATAAAATCTGATAAAGCTGTATCTAAAACTTGGGAGGATTTTTCTCGTGCAGCTCCACTAACAATTGTGTTTAACAGCCTCATAAAATCCCCCAATAAATAATAATTACCCATTCCTGATATAGAAAATCTTGGGCTTCACTAATTTTACTGCCACTGGCAGCGCAAAACAGAGGGAGAAATGAAATGTTACTGTTTCCATTGTTCATTTACTCACATATATGAAACAAGCAGTTATCAGGTAATAACCATTCTGAATTATCCATTTTCAAACATTAAAAAAATATAGTCGATGTGCTGTCATAATAGTTATTACTACATAAGTATTTTATAATCATACTAAATGTTTAATCCAAAAGAATATATATTTTGCTCAGTATGAAGGGCTTTAGTCAAATGCAAGACATACTGACTTACGCTCTTCTCACTGAGCACAAAAACAAAAAGACATTGCTCTGGTGCATTTACATTTATAAATACTGCATGCAGACATGAAAATATGTTACCTAAAAACTGCAGCATTAGTAACAATAAAATGGTTTCCTACAATACAGAATGTGCTGGATGCAAAAAAATTCATCTCAGTGCACACACTCCTACAAGTTTAGGACTCAGACGAAAAGTGACAAGGTTCAATATCAACTACAGTATGTCAAGGATTAGTCATGCCAATTTTAAGCTACTCTCCCAGCATTTGCCTATAGAAAGTCAATTTCATAATAGCTATCTGAGGATTTGTTGAATGCAGATAAATCTCCTAAGACCACATTCTGTGTTCTAAGACTGGTCCCAATTTGTTTTCTGCAATGTCAAAAATTACTACAGGAATCATAATCAGGGTAACTTACAATTCCATAAACATATGCAAAA
This sequence comes from Zootermopsis nevadensis, assembly GCF_977971745.1. Lineage (NCBI taxonomy): Eukaryota > Metazoa > Arthropoda > Insecta > Blattodea > Termopsidae > Zootermopsis > Zootermopsis nevadensis. The sequence goes on along the minus strand of NW_028259192.1, from coordinate 13,432,811 downwards.
TTTAAGAGTCTTAAGAGCCTATCAGAACAACAGCCAAGTTGTCAATGGTCATCAGGGTTTGGATGTCATGCTGTTTTGTAGGTGGTTACCAATGTTCCAGACCACATTCAACATTTACACCACCATAAGACCAACATCTCAATAGCCAAGCTGTTAAAGAAAATAAATCACCCCTTTCAAATAATTCAGACCACAATACATTTTGGCCAAAAGATTGTTATATTATTTTGCAGTTATTCAAATTGGGTTAACATCCCTTTTTATCCATGTATAAAACCATAAAAACCTAACATAATCCAGACATAAAATGAAATTCATAGAAAACAATATTCTATTATGAATGACTTCCATCTGTGTGTCAGTTATCCCAGAAGGATTATACATATGAAAAGAAAGAAGAGTGGCCCATTTTATTATGTTGGTGTTACATTAATTTCACAAAAATACAATTCAAGTTAAATTTCATTTATAATATTCGGAGAACACTGGTATTTTACCAGAACATGAAGCAAGTCTTTCAAATGACTGATAAAAAAATTAAATACAGCAAATCTGTGTTGTAACAATTATTCATGCATTCTGACAAAGGCGAAAAAATGCAAGTTCGGGAGATCCTATAGTTCTGATTCTGTTACATGTATTCTTTACAGACAGATTATTTTCATTATATGGTCTGAAGTTTCACTTCATAGTATTTCTACACCACAGCAATTACATATGAGCAGATAACTAAATTCCATCAGAACCCACCACAACCAACATCTTCCCAAAGATGTGCTTTACTTTATGATTCCCAAGGCATATGCTGGGTTACTGAATACAGTCCCAATGGACACAGAAGTGCATCATGCGAAGTTGCTCAATATCCTTAACATCACTACTCATAAAAAACCACGCCTGCACAAACCTCATATCCTTCCTGCAAGATTGAGATAAAAAACAGAAGTCAGTCAACTTTTTTGCAGATATGTAAGACTGAGAGGCAGATTGTTCATGTTAACCACGTCAGCCTGCATAACACTTTTAAAAATAAGATGTCTTGTTTTATTTTTGTGATTTACTAGTACTCCATACACCAGAACAAAGAAGAATAAATAAGATAAAATGCATTGTTAGCCAGCCAGTCAATTTGAGGCTATGCTTGTGGTGAGTGTAATAATGTCTCACTGGTTGAAGCTGGCTAACAATGCATTTTGTCTGATTTGCTCTGCTGTGTTCCAGTGCATGGAGTACCAATGAACCCCAAAAGTAAGCCAGACAACTTTTTAAATTTTGTTTTTCAAAGTGTCAACCACACTAACAGTTAATATAAAAGCTCTGCCCCTGGTAACACCATATTCATAGCATGTTTTCAGATATTACCTCCTTTCATTGAATTTCTATGTACATAACGAGAAACAACCTTCAAACACAAAGTACAGTTTCTAAAGTTCCTTCTTCAGAACCCTATTAGCAAGCTGCAGATGTATCCATCCTTTTGCTGTCTCAGGACCAAGGCTAGCTCTTACCAAGACATAAAATGGTTACCTGATGATAGAGACATATTCAGTTTCCAAAATGTCATGTTTGAAAAAACCTATGACAATGGGCAACATCCAAAATAATAATAATAATCATGTTTATGTCCAGATGAAGTCTGGGCTATATCTGCTTCAGTACCATACCACATAGAGGTAACAGTGAGTGGAGATAACTTTGGCGACAAACAGACATGACTAATGAGCTCTCATGCTTGTGACATCTTACTCCCAGGGGAAAGCCCCCACCCCAATGATCTTTCCACAGGAAGCTGGATATACTCCATAACTGATCTTGTCCTGCTGAAAAGAGTAAAATTTACTCCAGCTGACAATCAGACCTGTCATCAGTCTATAGCCAGCCATGGATGTGGTATGAGTAGTGTTAAGAAAGTGTACATAAGAAACTGTATAATGCACTACAGGACCAATAAGTGCATTCAATACCTTACTAATCTGATACAGCATCTAATAATACACACCACTAGCAAGAAAATATGTGTGTGTGTGTGGGGGGGGGGGGGCAGACAGTATATTCTTTTAAAGGGCAAAGAAAGTATAAGCCAGACAGTACTTGGAATAACAAAATGAGATGTGTACCTACACACACAGTATGGCAAAAAAAATATTGAGACTGAAATAAAATAAAATAAAAATATGCAGTATGAGCATTGTTCCACTAGAGGCTGGTATTGACTCACTGAGGCATGACTTTAGCAGTACCACTAACCATAAGCAGTTGGGATTGTGTTGTTGCTTTGTATTACTGTGTTGTCAGAAACCGCACAATGAAACATGTCAGCATCAAGTTTTGTGTAAAAAGGGGGAAAGCCCCACTGAAACACATGAAATCTTACAAGGATGTGGAAGATAAACCTCACAGTTGATGACCAAAAAATACCTCAAACCTCAAATCAGTGGATACGAGAAATTCACTCACAAGAGACCACCAACAAACACTCAAAATAATGGCAAGTGAACTAAATGTGAATAAGGAATCAATAAGGTTCATAACTATCACAGACTTGGAACATTCTGGTTGGTGACTTTTGCATGACACAGCACACACAGCAAACAATGCTAAGGACATTTCTGGTGAAGAAAGAAATTGCAGTGCTCAATCACCCTTCATATTCCCCCTACCTGGCTCCAGCAATCCCCCCCCCCCCCCCCCCCCCCCCCAAAGGATGAAACTCGGATAGAAAGGTCACTGATTCAATACAATGGATGACATTCAGATGAATGTGACAGCAGAACTGAATACCCTCACAGCAACTGAGTTTTCCAAGTCTTTCCAAATTTTACATAAATGCTGTACGTATATTCAGTCCCTTGGGGACTATTCTGAGACAAACACGTAATAAACGTTGTCAGATAGATTGTTTTTACTTTATTTTAGTCTCATTACTTTTTTGCCATACTGTGTAAGGTAAACCACTCTGACAAGTGACATGATGGACTGTGACTGCACTCGAATGTCACTCTCATCTATCTTATACTAATTCACTACCAAACCAGAACATAAACTATAATGTTCATATCACTAGTGGGTTTTCAGTTATGAAAGATATGTGTTTATAAATTGGCCCATACAATAAAAATACTGCATATTTATAACAGTAATAAACATAACAGGGTCAATAGCAAGATGAAAATATTTTTGTTACAAGACAATTTCCCACTATCCTAATGCCTTTCACATTAATGCGATTGGAAGCAACCACAGCTTTTCCATTTGGCACTGCATATTCAAGAAACAACCACTTCAAAAAGTGACAATCAAGCTCAAAAACCTTTCATTAATTATAATATGTAATCCTTACACTACATTATACGGAGTATTTTAAAATGTCTGTACTCACTGGAAGAACACAACGTACAGATTTTACTATAATGTACACTACACAGAAAGTGCAAATCAACAGACCAGAATATATAAACACACATTCTTTATAGACAGGTAAGAACATAAATCAAACATAGTGTATGTATTAGGTTTGGCAATTCTCTGAATGTTTATAACACCACAAAAATGTAATACAAAAAGACAAATTATACCCCATTACTCCTGACTGTCCAAATTGGAGAAGCAACAGTGAGACAAAGGAGATTAGCAAAATTCATGCTCTTAGGTCATGTCCTTCAACAGCCACGGATGCAGGCTCAGTAATGGATATTTTATCAACAAAAATCCTACCAGCCAATGGGAATAATGAATTAAAATGTGACTAAAATGTTACTGGTTTTAAACAGTTCACACACAATATATAAACATTTCAGCCCCACTGCTCAATATATTTTCTGGAGAATGTGCTTTGCTCATTCACAAATTCACGTGTATGGCAAAGAACAAGATGTGAATGATAAAATAAGATGAAAGTAAACACATGAAAGTCCTAAAACTCAAGATGATTTACAAGCATGTGTCTTCATGTTCTGAAGTACCAATTCAGTGTCATACCTGATCACAAGAATGTATCATTACTACTACGATGGCACATGCAACTTTCAGGATTGCACCTGGACCTGCAACCTTATGATGAGCGACTCAATAACTCTGCTTACCACACAAAGAACTGTTAGTTTGACCTACTGATTGTAACTTACATTCCAGATTGTATCTGGGAGAATCGTACAGATGATAATTGGTTATGCTACAGTGATATCACCTCATTTTGGCTGCAAAGCTTGAAATAAGGACAACACAATCCTAGTATGTGTGTATTTGCTTTGCAATGACTAAAGTTTTTCAGTCATTTATAATATTTATAATGCTGTCAAACTAAATTCCAGATGTTTCAAGCAAATTCCAGCTACAAACTTAACACCTTTGTTTATAATCAGAGTACTACACATTTATGATATGAACACAATAAACATAAGATGTCTGTATTCTGGGTTGTTGTGCCTCGTAGTCTGGTAGAATAGTATTGACGTTTCAGAGGCAACAAGGGCCTCTGAAACATCAGTAAACTTCTACCAGACTACGTGGCTCAACAACCAAAAAGACAGCCATCTTCAGATTCACTGCCACGAAAACCTCAAATCCTACATCACAATAAACACATCACTAACAAACTACAATTACTATGTAGCATAGAAATCCTCCTTCACTCAGATTATATATAGCCCACATTACAGCTATCCAATAACCATACTATCAAAAATAAATTAAATGCCTCTTCCAGTAACATTATGTGATGAATGTAGTACTGAATTATTTAATGGCCCACACAGTCTGAAATTAAAACTGACAAAAGCAGTCAAGCTTCTAAGGATGGAATATGGCTCAGGTTTATCTGTACACTTTCAAATATAACTCTTATCATACTTGTTAGATTCACACTTGCACAGCAATAACTAAGTTGCAAGGAAAAGCATAAACCCACAATTATCAACCTATGCATTAGCCTTCCAATATGGGAGGAAAATCTGACAAGTTAATCTAAGGATGACTTGAGAGAAAACAACAAAAAGGATCTGCCATTATAAAACATCCATATATTTATGAACACTAAAACTTTTGTATGCAGGAAAGAGTAATGATATATGTCAATGTAAATTAATTCTCCAGATATTATTTTCACATGTGGATGTCTATGGGTTCTTTTGGCAGAAACTCAATACTTGTGTTTTCCCTTACATGTTAGCCTATATGCAGAGGGTAGCAGAACAAGAACAAACTAAGAAAACAAGCAAAACAGAGACAGCACCGAGTCTGATGATTTCTGTGTTGACTCACTGCTCGAACCCTCCTCGTTCTCAGAGACAACACTTACCCTCACCTATGGAAACAAATCAAATCAACCCTCAACGTCAGGCAAGGATGCCCTCTCTCATAATTGTTATTTGATATTTACGTTGATGCAGCTGTAGAAGAGTGACACAGAAATATAACATTTGGACTAAAAAGAAATTATGTTTTGTTAAATACTATACTTTTTGCTGATGATCAGGTCATTATTACTGAATCAGAAAATAAATTACAGATAGCTGCATACAATCTTCAGATTATCATGAAAGAATATAACTTAAAAATTTCTAGCACAAAAAAAATGTATGGCTTTTCAAGGAGTTGAGCATGCACGATGTAAAGTAGTAGTCAACAATGATATAATAGAGAAAGTTGCATCATTTGATTATTTAGGTTGCAACGTCTCCTATTGTTACAAAGAAGATGTAAATATAAAAATAACTAATTTCAGAAAACGTGTGGCACAATACGTCGAACACTTAAAAAAACAAAATGCTAAGAGAGACTCAACTCAAATTTTATAAGGTATTGGCGGTACCCCAGTCAACATATGGCTGTGAAAATTGGTCCCTGACCCGCTCAGATAAACAGATAAGCAGAAGATTGAGTCCAGTGAAATGAGATTTTTACGAAGTGTTGCTGGCTACACATTATTTGATAAAGAAAGAAGTGAAGATATACGAAACAAACTAAAAATATTTAATCTTAATGAAAGAATTCAACAACAAAAACAGAACTGGTATGAAAACATAACAAGAATGGAGTCGGATAGGCTACCAAGGAAACTTTTAGATTATAGACCGACTGGTAGGAGAAATGTAGGAAGACCGAGGATAAGGTGGATAGAAGACATATAGAAAACAACCCTTGAAGTCGGAACAGGCCGCAGGTCTAAACCGTGAAGTTGAAGAAGCAAGTGTTTTAACAATGACCTTTTCCTATTGTTTGTAACAATATGTTCCAAAAATGATTTCCACTACTGCAACAATGTGCTCCAACAACGGCCCTGGGTCACATGGGTTGCCTACTTCCTTGGACAAAACATAACTTGTTCTATGCTCATGTTAGAGCGTAAAGGACACCTAAAATTTGGAATATATGGATCATGACTACTATTTGTTTGAACTTAGAGTGATAAAGGAACAAAGTTCAATTTTCATAGAAACAGTGGCATAAGGAAGAACAAATTTTTATACTATGAATGAATAGCTTGTTTAGAAGACTCGATAATTTATATTGTAAAAGGACAGCTTGTTAAAAGACTATAATAATTAACAAAGAGTATTCAACCAATTATTGTTGGCCATCAATTTATATCCAATAGTAATCTTAATAATACTTAAGTGCACATATCCAATAATATGTTAAATAAAAGTCTATCATATCTCTGATAACTGGAAAATATGGCTAATAACTGTGCTGAGACACAGAGAAAGTATTCAGAAGCATGTTACATACATTTTATGAAGCAAGTTTTGTTTTCATTCTGACCTCTCACGTTCTTAAAATCAATCTGCTCAATATATTACAACAAATGTTAACAACATACTATAATGTAAAATTCTTCCAGAACCCGACTTATCACTTATATTCTGCAAAATATAAACTGCGTGTCAAAACATGTTACTTATATCACAATTTTCAGAACTGAAAGAAAATTAGACAAAAGATAAGTTAAGTAAAAATTAAGATATGAGAATAACAGCATTTATCAACAACATAATTAACCATTAATGACCTAATCTCTCGGTAGTTTAAACCTTAAAAACCATGTTTACTAATGTCCTATCTACCCAATATGCTATTTGAATTCCATGTTTTCCCATGCTACAAATGCCTACAGAGGCATTACATTACAAATAGTTAAATGTAAGATTTTAAAATAACTGCATTTTCTGATTACTCATATTCCCATCTCCTGGACAACCCTGGATAATTTTACAAAACAGGTTCCAGTACTTTCACACTTCATGCAACAGCAAGTTCAGTTATAGTTGGCACATTACCAAACTCTGAAATTAGGAAAGAGATCTCATCTTCCATTCAGGTAAATACAGCAATACTTCTTTGACCCACTAAGCCTACATTTCATCTTGTTTATGTAACTACGTGGTTATTTCCTTCTCAATAAATTATCTTCTAGGTCTAGAATATGAATAAATTTGATTCCTACCTCCTCCCCATTGGCCTGCTCTGTTGCCTTTTCAGGATAAACTCCAGCACGTAAAAATGAGGCTTTCCATGAATCCACATCATCTTGATTTTCACAGCTGAGTTCAAGTTGCTTGTAATCCTAAAATTAAAACAAAAGTACAGTACACATGCCCATATCACACGCGTTCTCTATAATTTTATACAGCCCTCAATCTGCACAAACTTCTTATCAACTCCAAACAATCTCCAACAGTCCCTGTAAGAGAACTGTTATGCTCTGTGACTTGCCTAAGCCCACGAGCACACCTACATAAAGTCCTATAAACAAAAGTCCAATTACTATTTGTACTTACCTTGTACACATTTCTTCCCTCAGGATTGAACAGAGCAAAGGTATGTCTTCTAGACATAAAACCCTGCTCCACATCACGAAGCTTTAACCCATCCAGGGGCAACATGTACTTCTTTTCACGCTCCTGTAATCATAGTAAAGGCAGATAAAACCTGGTAGGATTTGAGGTTTTCACAGTGGTAAGTCCAAAGACAAACATCCTCAGACAAAATCTCTTCCTTTTAAATATCTCTACCTAATGAAGAGAACTGTAAGCTGTGGGAAGACAATGGATTTACATAATAATCTATTGTTACACAAGAGATAACCACATCAAACAGATTTATTCATTAAATGAAATGTTAATTTCTAAAACAAAAGATAATTATAGGGTTCCATCATTTCAACAGTGTCAGTACCTTGTAAACTCATACTTGAATGACTGAATCCAATGCAGATTAATGTATTCCCTCCCTACGTGGCAACAATATGATTTGGAATCCAAGTTAAGCTATAATTCAACATCATCATGTCCATCCATCTCTTATCATTTCAATCATCCTATTATACAATCACTGGGAGTAAACTGTAGTTCACCTTTGTCACACTTAGAAGTGGAATTCTTCACTCTTGCAAATCAAACAGAGCTCAGATACTTCAAAGACAATATATGGAAAAATTCAGAAATAAAAATTCAACTGCACTTACGACGGCTAAATTTTACATAAAATAAAAACAGATTAATCTTGATTTAACAATAATTTATAAAATTCAGAAAAATGTTCCATCAAACAGGCACTTGTTACATTTGAGAATGATTAAAACATATATTTTCCAAGTCTGTCTCCTTACTTCTAATTACTGAACTCTCTTGACAGAAAAAGCACACAGTCAAACCAACTCTTACATTTGTCTGATTCACTGCACAAAGTACATACTAGACAAGACTGGCAGTTTACTGGAAAAGTCCTGCCTATGATGTCCTGTTCCAAGAAACAAAAACCAAAAGATTCTCTTCTTATAAGATACATAATGGGAATCTTTAATACAAAATTCTACATCCTTCATATATGATGCTTATTATTATTAACATTTAAACTGTTCAAATTAAAACCAAGAAATGTTAGAAATCTGGGATTCTGTTACAATGACACTCACTTCTTCATCCTTAAACCATGAAATATTTTCTGATGTAAGGACAAACCAGTAGTCCCGGGAGCCACCTTTCATTATGCCCAGATTGTGTATGCACATGTACCCCTTGCGGATCACCTGATTCCCCAGCTTTCGACCAGCCTTCACCGAGTTTTCTGATGATTGTTGAGCACTACAAGAAAAAAGAAACCACATGAACTGTACAAATTCTACAATATTTCATAATTCACATTTACAAAGCTGTAATTTTAACCACTGTATGAGCCTAAAACTTGGTCCCTCACCCAAATGGTAGAACATACACTGAGGGTGTTTCAGAACAGAAAGGTAATATGGGGTGGACTATTCATGTTAACCATGTTAGCCTGGCTAACATGGCTGACACACTTAATATGAATGATCCACCCCTGGTGCTTGATGGAGAAATTTACACAATATAGAGCTTCATAACTTGTATTATTCACCAAATATCATTAAAGGAACCAAATCAAGGAAGCTAATATGTGCAGGACATGTACTATGCATGCAACTTACTTGGCAAACCCAATGAAGTCCTCATGATTGGTGTTCATGTAGGCCAATTCACAATCAATTAGTAAGATGATCTGTTCCTTACATAGCTGCTCTCTCTGACGTATGTATGTTGTTATGATTCGTTCTGTTTCCTCTCGTAAGCGTGGATACCTTGACATCTAAAAATAAATACAAATTTTTAATGAATGTAGTATATTTTATTGACTGTAACAGTAACATAATCTAGAACAGCATCAAACTGAAAACAACAGTCAGAATACAGTCAAGAAAACAGATAATTCTGAAACTGCACCAGGCCACTGTAGCCAAAACATAAACTAATGAAATTTACTAATAGTCTTAGTACATTACGAGAAAAGTCATTTCAGAAAACAAATAATATGATTACTAAACAAGAAGTTATGCACAACAGGTATTATGTACATCTCAAAATAACTGTAGTTGCAAACATGTTAAAACAATTTAGTTTCATTTTATCTCCCACTTTGCTTTCAAGTAAGCCATTATGAAGGTCCAGAAAATCAGGAGGGACTGGAATTGAATGGGGCAGAACAGCTTCTGGTCAATGATGACAATGATTACAAGTTACTGAGCAAAGATATAAATGCCATAAAGAAAAAGAAAAACTCTCTACTAAATGCTATTGAGAAGACTGGTCTAGAATTAAATGCAAAGGTGGTACACACTCATGACTCATCACCAGAATGCAGGATAGTGTAATGAAATTACACTAATGAAGAAATTACAGTCTGATTAAGATCTGAAAATGATTGTTGATAATTTAAAAATTTGTTACTTCCTACCTGTTACCCAAAAACCTACAGATAAGCATATACAAAACCATAATTCTATCTACTGTTCTGTCCAAGTATGAAACTAGGTCTCTCACCTGCACAGACATAACACATACATGGAAACAAAGTGCCAAAGAGAATATATGGGCCTAAGAATTAACAGCAAAATCGGAAACTTCTTTAAAAGATCACTGAGAAGCTTAATAAGTACTCTCTTCACCAAACATAATCAGGGTGATCAAACAAAGGAATATGATGTGGGGAGAGCATGTGACACTCATAGGAGACACTAAAAACACATACAAAATTCTGATCAGAAACCTTGAAAGAAAAACAACACTAGGAAGACCTAAGCATTGATGACAATGTATTAAGAAACAATGTGCAAGTGTGTGTGGACTGTTCCAATGGTTCAGAAGAGTGTTCACTGACAGGCACTTGTAAACCCAATAATGAAACTCCAGGTTCCAGGGAGACTATTAGCTTCTCAATAATACTGATCCTTGTAGTTAGGTCTGTCAAACAGTAGCACACTTACCCTGTCTGTGCACACTCGAACCACATTGGACAATTCAGCTACTACCAAATCTACGCACTTCAAACTAGGTTCTTTTAAGCGGGCAATTTGCTTTTTCACGATAGCTTCAAAAGCCATATCTGGTGTGAACAGGCCAACTCGGATACCTGGAATTAAAGAAACCAAATGAAATTTAATTTTTCACTTGTACTGTTTAGTTATGGAGTTCATGTAATTCCAATAAAATGAAACTATCTATACCTCAAATATTCATAAAAGTTCAAATAGATCGCACTCACTGCCAAAACAAGGGGCCATTTTTTTCTTCTTCTTGTAGCAGTTCATATGAATAAAGTTCCTCCATAAAACATTTGAAAGAAATATGATTTGAACCAGATAACAAACTGTACACACAACACCTATTGCACTCACATTTTTCCAAATATTCTAAACACAAGATTTTTATTAATAATTTATTTACTGTTATCCTTTGACTAGAGCTCTTTCAAAAATAAATGTAGACAAAACAAAACCCTAGCCCTACCACCCTTATAATACAAAAAGCAAGAAAAAAATCTTGTACTCTATTAAACTCTGCTTGAAAACTCATCTCACATGTACACACAGTAATAATATGCACATTCCATTACCTTACATAATATATGTACTTTCTTAATTATTCTACTGACAACATAAAATAAGACAATGCTGACCATGAATATTTCTGATTGCAAAAGCAATTTCTCTCCTGAGTTCCTTCTCATCAAATTCCATCTTCACAATCTCAAATGGGAATCGTTCATGGAAAAGTCTGTTAATTTTTGCTCCACCAGACAACTCCATTGTATTGATTTGTGCTGATCCTGAACCCTCAATCGTACGTTCAAAATCTGATTGTAGTTGTTGTATCATCCTGAAAATACATTTAAAACAAACCGATTATTTCACAATGCCAATCAACTTCTCATGTTATGTAACATGAAATAAGGTGGTGATGAACAGATATAGTAAACAGAATGGGATAGAAGAAAATTGGTCATGACCTACACCACAGGTGGATAAAATTTCCCTTGAAACGGTCAAACGAGAACTTAAACGGAGTTCGTTAGCTTTCAGTAATAGATTTCCATTAGCATTACCACTTACTTACTTCATGAGTTCACAGCTTGAATAAAATTTTCAATTAGACACCCCCCCCAGCATTTCTATGCACCAATTTCAGCAAGTTACTTACTGCAGCATAGCCTTCGTCTTGATAGCTGGATCATCCGGCCGTATATGTTTGTACTGTTCCACATCCTTCTCAAGAGTCAGCAGTTGTTTCTGTACATCATAACATAAATAAAAACAATTTCTAGAAGAGATGAAATGTAAAATATCTATAATATACCATCAGAACAAAAGACATCATAATTATAAAATTCAAAGTTAATACAATTAAAATGCTGCCTGCAGGGTTACACAAATGTGCCTAAAAAATTTATTCAACTTCAGACATCAAAAAATATTACACAATTTGAAATTTGTAATCCAGCAGGCAATTCAAAATCTGTTTCATATGCAATTTTTAAACATCATTCATTCATTCATTGAAGCAGTACTGTACTTTCATAAAACAGTTCATGTAGAGGCAAAATTACTACTCGAAAAGGGATGAGAAGAAATAGCAAGACAGACAACAGCAGGGTTTTTAAATCAAATTAATTCTAACACTCAACAGCTTGGTAAACATAACTGTTTCATAACCTCCATTCATTCATAAATATGATCACATGAACAGCCAGATAAATGAAGAGAATTACAGTTTCTGAATTGAATAAAAACAAGCATTCCCCAAATGTATTCTACTCTTAATTTCATCATGGACCTCATTTAAATTTGTTATTGTTGTTCCCAGATACTTAAGTTTTGAAAATCTTTTAAATAATGTTACTTATAATTATGTTCTGCCATTGTTGCTATGTTCATCTTGTATTACACCCATGTATTTAGTTGTCTACATTTATTTCTAAGGCTAGTTTTTGCTAGCCTGCAGTAGAGTTTCTGCATTCTTTGTTATGGTACCCATACCAGCCCCAGCAAATAACATCAGCGTAAGCAAGGTTCTGGTGCAGACCATTCAATTCAAGCCTCTTCTGATTCTCTCTGACCTTGCTGACATTTTAAAACAAAATTAAAAAGCATTGGGGATAAAGCATCCCTCTTTTAAGCCATTGTGCACTGGGAATGGATCCGACAGAAGATTACCTATATGATCTAGTAGATACCCCATTCATATACATCTTAATTAACCTAACAAGTTTCTTTGGTACTCCAAACTCAAAATACCATATAGTACCTCTCTTCTGAGTTGCATGCCTTCCTGAAGTCCACAAATAGTTGGTGCACTGATCCATTACAAGAACACTTATTCTTTTATATTTGTCAAATATAAAATACCTGATCAATAGTTGACCTTACAACAGCATATCTTATCTTAATAATAATAATACTAAAATACGTGATTCCCCGTCGCCGTCAAGAAATGACGTCATCAAAACAGCGTTAGCCATAGCCGAGTCACCTTTAAGGCAATGTCCTACATAAGCGATAACAAGCGAGCTGCATAAGCAGCATGGGGTGTCAATGACATAAGGGAATCGCTTGTTGTGTCCTACGTAAGAGACTTCAATAGAAGCACACGGCCGTCCTGCGCATGCACCTTCGTGTATTGCACGGTCAGAGCTTTCTTGCGCATGCGCCTTACGGGCCAGCACAGCGACTCACGCGAAAATATCAAAACATTTGATCTCGGACTTTGGCCACTGACCGCTTCACTGTAAACTAGGACAGCGCCACACAAAGAGCCAGTTTGATATTTCCGCTTCACCCACACAACTCGCACCGCTCGCATTTAATCGCTCACGTAGGACACGGGTAAATTTCATTCCTCAGGAATGGTAAGAGTAAGGGTAATGTAACCTATATGTAAAATGATCAGTAAATAAAGACCTTTAAGAATCTGTAATGTATTTTGTTGTAATTATAATTGTTTATACATTTATTGTAATTTTAATGAACCAATGTGTACAATTTTCAATGCATCTGGCGCGTTAAGCGCCCGCCTCTCGGAGATGGATCTGGACATATTGTGTATGAAATACATATTACCTCTTGAGCTTTCCATATCTGTTTTCAGATTTTACATATCACAAATGGTTTAGGTTCTACAAACATTTATTTATACAAACAAAGGCGCAATCCACTTGCGTCATTTCTTTACTCGGCAACTTGAGTTCATTTTCTTCCCTACAGGAGGCTGAACAGTCACGACTTTAACGCCTCTCTCACTGTTATACCTCTTTTAATACACATCGAATCTTTTAATTAAGTGTGGCTCTATAGAAGTGTAGCTCTGTAGATTTGTCCTGGCGTTCATCACGACTTTTTTATAATCAACAGTGATTTGTTTTAATGTCACGTTATCGGAGGATAAACTACTGTCAATTAAAACGTATCCTAGAGCGAGATTTGAACTAAATCCGTCAACAAACACAAAAAATATCCACGCGGATTTATGTTTAGAGGTTATCAACTATTTGAAGTACAAGAAGGTAAACTCATAGTACTAATACTACTCATTTAACTCATACTACTCATTCCATACACACTGCCTGATCAAACGTATCCGGACACCTACGCGAAACTGTCCTCTAAGTGTCCCTCGGACATTAATATGGGGTGGGCCCACCCTTGGCATTTATTACAGCTCTAACTCTGCGGGGGAGACTGTCTACCAGGTGTTGGAACGTCGCAGGGGGAATGGCCGACCATTCTTCCTGCAACGCTGTAGCAAGCGTAGTTAGTGATGTGGGTCGTTGGGGTCTGGCGCGCAGTCACCTTTCTAGATCATCCCAGATGTGTTCAATAGGATTGAGATCGGGGCTCTGGGCTGGCCAGTCCATTTCCGGAACCTTATGTCCACAAACCACTCATGAACAGACCCCGCTTTATGGCAGGGAGCATTGTCATGCTGAAACACACAGTTATCATCTCTGAACTGGTCTTCTATCGTAGACAACACGCAGCTGGTCAAAATGTCCTTATATCCTTCCGCCTTTAACGTGCTCCGTAGTATTACGAGAGGACCAAGTCCCTTCCATGAAAAACACCCCCACACTGTCACCCCACCTCCGCCGAATTTCACTGTGGGCACTATACAGGCCGGCATGTAGCGTTCACCTAGCATTCGCCACATCCAAACCCTCCCATCGGACTGCCACATGGTATAGCGTGATTCATCACTCCAAATCACGCATCTCCAGTTGTCCACAGCCCAGTGGCGGCACTCTTTACACCACTGAAAGAGGCGCTTAGCATTCACAGGCAAAATGTGCGGTTTATGGGCAGGTGCCTGGGCTTTGAACCCCAGTCCTCGTAACTCCCAGTGCACAGTCATGGTGCTAGGTGCACAATTAGTGGCACTGTGGAATTCACGGGTGATGGTATCACACGATGACATGCGATTTTCCCGTACCACTTTCTTCAATGCTCGACGGTCCCTGTCAGTCAACACACATGGTCTACCCGGCCGTGGTTTTGTTGTGGTTGTGTCTTCCCATTTCCACTTCACAATCACGTCCCCGACGGTCGACTTGGGCAACTTGAGAAGGGCGGAAATGGTCCTGATGGATTGCTTACTGGTGTGGCAACCAATAACCATACCACGTTCGAAGTCACTGAGCTCCCTTGCTCCACCCATTCTGTCGGTATCGCGCAACACTGAACAACATCGAGCCCTCTGCCTCCTTTTATAGCAGCAGCGGCGGTCATAGTGATATCTAGGCTCGAGTTTACGTTTAATACTTTTCAGGCAGTGTATTACGATTACGAAAACTATTACGAAAACAGACTTTATGATCGATTTTAAGACAAAATTTGCAAGGGTGGAGTTGGACGTAGAACATTGACTGACCAAGAACAGTTGGGCTCTGAACAGCGACGTAAAGAACTACAACATCAGACTTATTTAACAAATAAGGATAAGCGAAAGAAGACTTACATTGATAAACGAGACCATATTAACAACACACGTAAAAAAACACGCTGAAAAACGAAGTATTAAATATCAACAGAAATCGACAGACGAAAAATGCGAGGTTATCAAGAAAGAACGACAAGGACTCTAGAGCAACCGCTCCGAAGGAGCGCGTTGCTCTAGTATCATGCTAAAAATCAGTAATTTTTAAAACGGACACCTGCTACATAACATTTAGATAAACACTTCTCACATTTCACTTTAGTTAAAAGATTTCTAAGGCCAGGTAATGGGACATACCAAATTTAGAGGAACACATTTTCACACTTCACATTGTTAAAAAATTAGCTTACTTGCAGTTTATCCCTTAGGCCTGGTAATGTGTCTCGGATATGATTGGTAAGCTGCTGATTCAATACTCGCTGCAAGTATGGAGTACCCAAACGATCTGCTATGTGCCGATATGATGGATGACTGAAAAGAATGTATGGTATGAAATATGATGTATCTATATAAAATTTCATTTAATTTCCTGCAAATAAACATAAATGGTGTATGGTAGTGGGGAAACACAGGATTATATGAAAGTGAAGAAAGTAATTTTGAATTTATATCAATGAACAGAAGCTAGTTAATAATACATTCACTTTAACTAAAAAAATTAACAGAAGCAAACTCTCTGAAGTTCACAAATACTTGAATTGTGGATGTAAAATGATGTAGAACAAGTATTAAAAGCACTCAGTTAATATGTTGATTTTAGGACTTCAAAACATCAGAAACTGTAGGTTAAAGAAATGTAACTTCTCTGTAACTACTTAAAATTAAAATTTCTAATCCTAAACCTTCTCTTTCATGATAATGCATTCAGGATATTAAAATATACAGCGCAGATAATACAGTGACATCCATCTTAATCCAACATTTTGGTAACAAATAGATTATAACAATGAAAGTAGTGAAGTATATAAAAAACGAGTAAAAGTGAAGTGGAAAGACATTCCAATAATGAGAATATGAGGTACCACTGTACTTTCCAGTTCTCTTCTCAGAGGAAGAGATCAAGTTCTGCATGTCTGAACTATTCAACTACTTGGTGAGATGCAAAACCTGATCAGTTCCATTGAAAGAATAACTGGAAAGTATACTGATACCCTACACTATCCTGTTAAAAGCATCGAACAACATTAGATGAGCTTACCACCACATATCACATTATGACCTGCTGCCTCCTATTTTAGGACAGAAGAGAAATGAGCCTGGGGAAGAGGTGTGTTCACATAGGAAACAAGTACGAAGTCAGAGTAGTGTTATCCAATTTCCTTCACCTATCAGGCCAACACATCTCATACCTCTGTGATTATTCCTTATGCAAATGCTGAGCACTGCAGCCAAGTGGTTAGCATTCCTGTTTTATATTCAGGTGGTCCTGAGTTCAAATTTCAGGCTGGAGACTGGCTATCTCCAGAAAAATATCTGAACTGAACCTTACATTAGGCCACAAACACTTCCCACACCCTTTCCAATTCATTATTCATTAAACATGCTCTCATCTCTTGTATAGTCTGAGACACTGACAGCATCATTAATTAAACTGAAAATAGCTTCCTATACAAACCCACATCTACTCCATCTGATTATTACTTCTCCCATGATGGTGGAGGCAATCACATTTCAATACTACAGTGTAATAACCCAGAAGATTACATATTGGTTGTTTTGTTTTTTTGTTAATTAAGATTACTTTTAAATGATCAACTGTGACCTCGACCAGTTAACCATCTATGCTTGTCACTGATCCATAAAGCTCATATCAGAGTATTAAAACTCCTCAAACCATAAAACGTATTAAAATTTATATCATGAATTGAAATACAAAACTATAGTTACCTTAAAAAAAATTTTCTCTCTGCAGCAAGAGCAGCTTTTATGTCTTTACGACCCTCAATATCCTTCTGACTGCGGTTCACAACACCAATGTAACCCCTTCTTAAAGGTAATAATTTATTTTCAAGAATGTCACGTGCATCTGTGCCTTCATCCATCAGGTCCAATTTTGTAATGACACCAATAGTGCGTATACCTGCCGACACAATAACAACAACACATAACTAACTCATTCAAGCACAAAGTACATAATTATACAGGAATGACTTATCCTTTGCTTAATAGTCATATAGCCATGCTATAATTATATAATTCAGTTTCAGGTAGGGAATCTTAATTTCTTTTGCTCAACATATTTACTTGCTTGCATATGTAGTACAATAGAAAAAATTAATTACAATCACATTTTCAAAAATTACAATTCTGAAAATTATAGATTTGAACTCAAAAGAAATGTTTTCACTATGTCAAATGTACATACAGCACCAACTAATCAGATTATTTAAACACAGTGATTAAAATATAATACTTAATGGTACCAAAATAAACATACTGAATTATGCAACCCATTTGCATTTATAATGGCTAAATCAAAAGTCTTGAAACATTACATTTCTTTTATACAGAGCACATCTTATAACATTACTTGCAATAAGATGTCTTTTAGGAAATATTTCCTATTCTTCCTATCTCTGGACTTCTGACTCACTCTCTGATGGCGCTTCAATAGAAGTCCTGCTTTGAAAACAACAAAAGTTACTCCTGTACATCAGCTTTTGAGTTAGATGAAAACTTCACAAAAGAAGAGTCTATATATCACAAGAAATCCTGTAATCATATTCTGGACAACACTAAACCATTCTTTACTAAGGTTATTATGCACTGAGATAACTAAAATAGTGATTATAAAATGTTATTTTATTACTATTTTCTCTTCCTTTTATTTATTTGAAAGTTGTTGATAATTCATTACACATAACTAAGGTAAAACACCTTGGTAACAGAGATGTGAGGACTGTGTTCTAATAAATACTTATGGTACGTATGATGATTTATTCCTACAGTATTATGGTATACACAACACAAACAGCAAACTCATTTTATCCAATTTTTCACCAGAAACCATTTCATTGGAGGGAGAGGGAAGAGGGAGAAGGGACAGAGAAACTCAGTCTGTCAAAACCCTTATATTTCCTTCACCCTATGTACAAATTAATGGCTTTATTACGTGTGTTCAGTAAAGACCTTCCGTGTCTTTCAAAATTTCACCTTTTGAGGTGCTTTGGCATGATATAAACACAAACAGGACATGCCTACAGTATGGTCCTCAGAACTCAATAAATTATAATCAAGCAGCAAATCATGCACTGCTACAAATACACAAATCCATTCAACTACTGTGCACAATAATCAAAACATATTTTAAGTCAAAATACTGGAGTTTGAATTGGAAATTAATCAATTCAAATTAGAGTTAATATTTTTTAAGTTATCCTTCATAAATGTCCATCCTTGCTACAGATTTAGAAATTATAACACTTGCAACAGCAGCTCATGGAACTTATCAATAAGTCTTAAATAATAAATCTGTGTACACAAAAAGTGAAATTACCAAAAAAATTAATTCAGTGATGAAGCAACAAGAGCTAAAAATGTCCTCTGTATAGTACAATTTTCTGAAATACTGTTAATGCAAAAATGGTATCTGGATTACATAAATATACACTTAGATGAAACTATAAATTAAGTACACTACATTCAAATAGCATTAATTATTACAGAAATTATCTTTCAAAATTAGCTTGGTATTCACAACTATTACAATCAGACTTTCGCTCATTTCACAGCAAAAATATCTGTACAAATGAACTTGTGCCCAACAGCTTCCTGCTTTTATACAGAAGAGAAATATGCGGAGATTAAATGTGGCTAAACAATGGATTTCAGATTCTTTTTACTTCAACCCACTCATGTCTTGAAGATTTCAAGTGTGTGTGCACATGGTCCCCTCAGGTTTTTTAAATGTATATGGTAGATATTGTTCCAAAGCCAAAAAATGTTATTTTATAGCTTGAAATACTTCTCATTTTTAATTTCTTTTCAGAGACTAAATTACAAACATGGAGAATCACAATTTTTTCCATCTAACTTTTACAGCTTTTAACAAAAAGACTGAGTATTAATTTATGTAATACCTTATCAACTGTATTTATGTACCACTGATGTTATGGAGATTTGTGAATGGCACATTGGAAGGGATGTGGAAGGAAATAGTTGTGGCCTATTCCAAGCTACTGTCCCAGGATTTACTTGGAAAGACAAAGGAACACTCCCCACCCACAAAAAACCTGACATAATAGCCAATCTACAAGCCAAGTTCTGAATCCAAGACCTCCACAATAAAAAGTGCTAATGACTCAACTATAATTTTCAGTATTCTAACAATCTGATGATCCACACAGAGATGGTCACTGCACCCCTCAGCAATGGGGGATATTAACCCTTCAGCGTGGGAGCATTTAAATCTGAAGTCTATACTGTGCTATGGGAGGATTTTCTGCTTGGGGATTTAATTTTGAGCTTGAAAGTGCATCATTTTACTTATATGGGCACAACTTCCCTAATAATTGATGAATTTAAGTGAAACTTTGAACAAAATGTTCACAACATACTATGCTTCGGTCGTGTACAGTTCTATCAATGTCTTGAGGAGACAAAAAACGTCTGCTACTCGAAGCCATAATCGTGGCTGACTGACAGCAGATATGTGCTACAGAAGTCTGTTCATACCAAGGGGGAAAACAAAGAATGCATTGACTCAGCTTTCTGACATCATATACCGTTGCAAAGCTTGCAATGTGTCCTATACAGCTGTAGTAGCCGTAACTATATTACTCCATTCGTCTTCGATAGAGGGAGCCACAGAGCAGAGACTGAATGCAGTTGACTTCAATAATCGATCTATATTTCAAAGTCGAAAAACACTGGTAAAATTGATCTGTCAGAGTCATGTTATACATCAATCGATAACCAGCTTTTTTCTCTACACGGCTACTGGAACCAGAATACATAAACTACAAGGCCAGTCGCTACGTAG
The DNA here is from genome assembly GCF_977971745.1 of Zootermopsis nevadensis. Taxonomy (NCBI): domain Eukaryota; kingdom Metazoa; phylum Arthropoda; class Insecta; order Blattodea; family Termopsidae; genus Zootermopsis; species Zootermopsis nevadensis. Next base: position 13,412,054 of record NW_028259192.1, on the reverse strand, counting down.
AAGGAGAAATCTTAGCGAGCATTGTGCAAGCAGTGCTCGGCACTCCACGCTATGGGATGATTACGTCATGACGAGCGATGTTCGGCACTCCACGCTGAAGGGTTAAGTCATGTTACAATCCCCAAATCCTCAGAAAACAGATACACATGACCTCTTATTTTACATACCATCATACAAAATTTTTAAGGGTGAATGTTCAATACAAAAACTGAAGATGCTTGATTTTCAATGTCACACAAAAATGTTAATTTTATATTGTAATTATCTTCAGAATTCACTAGTAATTATTACGGTTGTCGATTAACAGTGGTACTGTGAAATGTGACTGGTAACTAATAGGGTCATGGTCTCAAACCCCACTTGTTTTATTAGTTCCAGAATCAGAAGCAGGGTACCACTGGTGTGAAATATGTATAACACAAACTTTGAGATCCTTAGAACACTCTATGTGAACAATACAAATATTTATTAAATACCTGTTTTATTTAGGTGGTCTACCTACCACACCAAGTTTTACAATTCTGTAATGTTAATTACAGAAATGGGGCTAACTTGACATAAAAAGGGATTTTGGTTAGTACAGTACTTAATAACCACCATCAAATTTACACTTGTTATTCCTACCTGCAGGATCAACTTCTTTGGCCAGTTTGAGCGCATCACTGTTTGCGAGATCTGTATTGGCTGGTGTAACAGCCAAAATTAAAGAATTATCTCTTGTGATAAACTGCATGATCATAGCTCGGATTTGTTGCTCGATATCAGCAGGCTGGTCTCCAATAGGGACCTTTGTTAGACCAGGAAGGTCAATAAGAGTCAGATTCAGAACTGAAACATAATGAAAACAAAAATCTACTGTATATAACACAAAACTACAGTGCAATGCAAATTGCATGCAAAGTTCAAGTGCTGAGACAAAAAAAAACAGCTGTGGAAATCTTGTCCAGAATATGTGAATACATAAAATGCACCAGCTACCTAACACAAACCTAAAACTAATGTACAAGAATAACGATATTAAATTTTTAATATGTACAAGCCTGTGACCAATATGTTTTTCATTGCTTTAAGCCAACACTTCACATTTTGGTGTATGACTTGCAAAAATTAAACTGATAGTAGCAAAAATTATAAATTATCAAGAATAGGAACAATCCAATAGCACCCATACTACACCTAGACCATAAAATTATTCATTACAAAGTCCATGCTACTGCACACAAAATATTCAACCAATATACACAATTCAGATATTCTGGATTAAAACAATCCACAACATATTAGTCTCACTGCTAAGCAAGCTCATGAGAACATCAATACATGTGAATCCACAAATATAACACCCAATATTACTGCTGATCGTCATTCTGCTATATCAGAATGGTGTGACAGCCCCATTACCATCAGGATCAACAGTCTTGGCAATCTGCAGAGCATCGGATGTAGCAAGATAAGTATTAGCTGGGGTAACAGCCAGGATGAGACAAGTTTCTTTTGTGATTAAAAACAAACATGTCCTTAATCTGTTGCTCAATATCAGCAGGCTGGTCACCCACAGGCACCTTGGTCAGGCCCGGCAAATCAATTAGAGTGATGATCAATACTGTTGGCATGTTAAAACAAACCCTAACACATCTATATTTGTCATTAATGTGTTCATATGTCTTGAAGAAATTACAATACTACAGAAAACAATACATATTAACAAAATAACACGCAAGTTTATTTTTAAAAATTGTTATCACAGATTTCTAAACAAAACATCTTCTAGCATTCTGCCTTAGAAAGGATCACAAGCTTTGTCCACAAGTTCCAAAGTAGATGTGAACATACCACCGACAGGGTAAAAGCCTACAATTCTTGATCAAACTGAAGAACATTCAGATCTGTCCAGAAACACACACCAATTTCCTGATATTTATCAAGGAATGAGGAAGTACAAAGTTCTTCACCAAGTTAAATAAAATACGACTGCAAACACAGATTTCTTTGCACAGCAATATACAATACCTTCTGTCATTTTTCTATTCCCCTATGACAAATATGCCATAAATATATATGAATAACAAACAAAATGGGCATTCTGAATATTCAAAGAGCTATGACATAACTACTGTACAATATGTCAGAAAATTACTATCTGGTCTATTACCATAGCCTTTAGATATTTAGGGAACACTGAACAAAAGTAGAACATTATTTTGAATAGGAAAAATAACAATAAATACATATATACCTTTACTTTCTTACACAGTATTGTCATACACAAATATCACATAACACTACTTACTGTTTGGTCTATAAAATTTTCTTTCATGATCTCATAAATTTAAGGCAAAAGAATGTGACAAAAACACAATGAGTTCTCTGAAAACATATAATTTAAAAAATCCATTCAAGTACTCCTGTAAGAAAACAGTAGAATATCATCTTCAGCATCACAGACTAAGTTTTGGTGTAAAAATACAGAAAAAGATAATTAGCAAAATCTTATGAACATGTTCCCTTGTTTCCTTACTTTTCTTCGCCTGTATCTTTAGAAGACATCACACAGATGTGTAGGATTTGATCACCCTGATGATGGAGGCAGCAAGAACCTCTGAAATGTCGGTAAACTTCTACCACACTACATGGTGCCACAACCCAGAAGAGAGTCATCATTACACAGATAGCCAAAGCAAAAGAAGAGTTTATTATTATATTTTTAAGTGCATCAATTACTGCATTAACAATAACAGAACTGAGTTCTATGTAATAAGCAAATTATAATCAGATATACTTCAAAAACACTGACTTACCATTTGGGGAACAAACTCTCAAGTTGATTGGAATGTTCGAAATGCCTTTGTTGGAGCCTGTGACACGATCTGTTTCCGCTTCAATTTCTCGACGGACTTCATCAAAGTCCACAAACTTCTTGCCTTTGCAATGTAGGAACTCAGCATACTCTATGAATCAAAAAACATATTAAAGTTTAATAAAAATACAGAAATGTATTGCACAGCAAGAACAGTATGACACACACTGTGATTATATTGATTACTACTAACTCCATGGGAGAAAAAACCCTTCCTGAGAAGCTAAAAGTTGCTCAGCCAATCAAGGAATTGCCTGCCATCTACAGAACTCAAATGTTCATTGCTTTGTTCACAAGAGAACAGTTGATAAATTTAGTCCACAACCTCATATCTTACTTCTTAAATTTCCATTTTAATATTACCCTCCCAGGTGAATAATAGTGGTCCTCCTGTTTTGGGGGTTGGGCATGGGTCTACCAATACTTGGCATAAAAAGTGCAAAAAAACACAAAGAATTATGTGGTTTATTTTATGAAAGCTGGCATTCATTAGCTTTTCACTTTGTCACACTATACACATGTGATAGTTTTTAACAATAAAGAGGTAAATATTTTTAAATATTTGACAATACAACTGTAATACCTGTTAATATTGACCTGGAAGTTTCACTGATAATGGTATGGATGGATGGATGAATGAATGAATAACTCCCCCTTCCCAAGATGATTTTTAGAGAATTCAAAACATGTTGGGCATTGCATATTAATGTTGATGTACTTAATTTTAATAATATATGTTGCATTACACAGTATAAAAGAATATTACTGATATGGAATGCAACCAATTGAATATGAATATCAAAGTTGCAATAATTATTTTATTGCTCGCAACTAGACATGATAAATTATTGTGGTTGTTCTTAGCAGCAGCAGAGGTAACACTAGAAGCAGTAATTATTTTCTTTTTGGAAATACTTTGGAAAGTTCTGATTATGTCTTCATTAAATGTGTCAGATATAAAAACAGGTTCTACAACGTTAATATGTTCCCAACTGTTGAGCTTTAATAATATTTCATACATCGTTTGTGGAAATGTTCATCTTCACACAAATTTCATAATTCTAGCACCAATTGCCCATTTAGTTATCTCTGTTAAAATAAAAGCTTAACAAAAATTTCATTTCGTTGTCATCTAGTTTTATATTCTACAAAAAAGAAAAATCTTACTAAAAGTTTCATTTCTTTAAAGATCCATTATCATAGCTTACAGAATCAGAATATTGTAAGAAATAAAAAAGCATTTTTGGAGTATTCACCAACAGCACAGTGTTCATAGAATATTTTGTGAAAATCATTCAAATTGTTAAAAAGTTGAAAGTGACATACACATAGCATGGTATTCTCATATTACATTTTTCTAAGGAAATAAAATTAATCTAAAAATGTCACCAATATTATGAAAGTGTGTCTGGGAATTTCAAATGATGTTACTGCTTAATACCGCAAGTTGAACCATGCAAAATTTCTAATAAAACTGCAGTGGTTAATTATGACACGATAAAATTGTATATTATCATAAAATTACCATACCTGCAGTACTAGTGATAAGTTGCAAAATCAGAGGTCTTCTGGTAACAATTCCTGAACCCCGAGGAAGAAAGTCTCTGTAATCATAATTACAAAATTACAATCATCCAACCTACCAAAAAAGAGAAGAAAAAGAAGTAAAAAACATTATTTATTACAAATCACAAATAACAGAAGGAACAACTGACAACACTTAATATAATTAAATCTCACAACACACAATCCTCACATAACCATGTGAATATACAGACTAGATTAACTGATAATCATGACCTGCGAACACTACATTTACAAACACTTTCACTTGACACGACATGTACGTAGTTACAGACGTTTTTGAAGAACCTGCTGCATCTATCTTGAGGATAGATTTCTTCAACACAAAGACTGTACAGCCCAGATGATCACAGCCTAAACTGCTACTGACATGAAAAACCTTGCATGTCAACAGTTTGCTACCACCATAACAATAAAATAATTCTTTTTGACATAAATATATTGTCTGGACATGTTTAGGCTTGAATGAATGTCAAAATATTTTTGCCACAGCTCAAAGTATAAATTATCACATGCACACGCAGTCACAAATCAATTATACACACACACACACAGACAGACATATATATATATAAGTAACTGGATCACAAGTCAAAATAAATGAATGTTCAGTAACATATCCTGCTGTAACATGTGACCGGAAAGTATGTGAATTTCACTGCTTCCTATAGTTTCTTCTGGATTCTCCAAAACTTTAAACTGGTACTGTAGCATGACTTCTAAGGTATTCAATTATTTCACATGAAATTCTTGAGAACATATGCTGTGTGATCACTCGACTGAGAGTCTTTCCCTTACCTTTATAATCACTGGTGCCCTGATGACAGCAACAATAAGCACCTTTGAAACATCAATAACTTCTACCAAACTACATGTTGCAACAACCCATGACTACCACCTTCATATTTGCTGCCATAAGAACCTCAAATTTAACAATACAATGTTTGAAATACTGTTTCTGCCTCCAGCTTCTGCAGTGTGCGGATAAATTGTGAACGTTATGTAAATTTAATACTCAGACCCTTTGACCAAGAAATGACCGATGAGGAAAAGACTTACAGTTTCTTCATGCAAGACAATGCTACAACTCACACAGCTGATCGGTCGATGTTAGCATTAAGAGAAGTGTTTGGTGAACAAGTTATCGATCAGTGGCCTCCGCGTTCCCTAGACTTAAACCCGTGCGATTTTTACCTGTGGGGCATGCTGAAGAACAAAGTTTATGTAAAAAATTCGCACACTGCAGAAGCACTTAAAGAAAATATTCGACAATTGATTTCGGCAATTTCCCAAGAAGAGCTTCGTCGAGTATTTCGAAACATGTTAATGAGATGTGAAGCTTGCCTGCAAGCACAAGGAAGTCACTTTGAACATCTTTTGTGATTGAAGGTAAGAACAATTAATGTAATAACATGTATTAGTAACGAGAAATATTCGTAGTTCGCCGTTACTAGCGGCACTGAAACTGATTCGCCGGTCACCCACCGGAAGAACGCGCACAACTCCTGCCCACATAAACAGGGCGCCAGCCGACCATGCAATCCAAGCACGACTGCAGCCTCATAAATTGTAGACCCTGTATATCATGATGTGGAAAAGTTGTACTTTTCATTACTATATTCTTGGTTGTGGCAATGAGTTCATTAATTTTTTCTTATGATTAGGATTACACAGAAATATAAATACTATTCTGTTACTAACTTCATGTTAACACATGTTCATTATGATTGGTCTGAATATGCCCTACTGCCGAACCTCAGAAGTAAATACTCCTAGCAAAATGTTCATGCAATATGTATAAAACTGGTTAAATACATACTCTAATTTCTCATAAATGCTACCATTTACATACACTTTAAAAAGATGATCTATTCATGGTTACATAAGTCTGAAGAGATCAACAAAATGCATAGGATAAATAACAATGTATCCATTTATTCTCATTCAGCTTTGTCAACAATACATTTTTAAGTACAATAAATAATATAAGATTCTGTATCTACTATAAAAATTTGTGATTTCTCGTTGTCTGCAAGAAATGACGTCATCAACAATGTCAACTATAAACAAACTCGGCATTGTTGTGTTCCACAACAATGCCGAGTTTAGTTTCTTACACAAGATTTTAAAAAGCAACCGAAGGGGTTGGTTGCTTTTTAAAAACTTGACCAGCCCCTCCGAGGAGCGTTCTGCCCTAGTAAAGTAAAAAAACAGACAAAATCTGGATTGAATAAAATTGTGTAGAGGCAGTAGGATGGTCACTCACTACTCACAAATGCACACTTAAAAGGCAAAAAACTACGAAAAGAGGCAGCAAAGACCCACACTGGGTTGTAGATCCAAGGAAGAAGTATAAAATAATGAAACATTTCTTCTTTCTTTATTTCCTATCGCTGAGGTTTCCTTGCTCTTTTGATGTGCGCGTTTGTGAGAAGCGTTTCTATGTACCTCCACATCCCTTTCAATGGGGATGCTGTGGAACGACATACTAAATTTACTTCTGAACATATTAAACCTTTTCCTGACAACTGTCACAAACATATATATGCTTATATAAAATACTTTATAAATTCCTGACATACAACTGTCAAATCTGTAATCTCAACGCATTAATTATTAAACAACATACAGTTGGTATTAAATACTAATTGAAACATAAAAATTCCGAACACATGGCAAGAAACTCACCACAGAATGGAATGTTTTAGGAAATATGACAACTAAACCTCTGGTCACAAAACACTTACCTTCCCACAAAATTCTCCAATACCGAACTTTTTCCTGCACTCTGTCCACCCACAACTGCTATTTGTGGAAGATCCAGTTGCATATGAACACCCAACTGTGTAAAGGCATCCTGGAGTTTATTGACGATTGGAATGAGCTGTTCCATCCCAGTATTTCCCGACATTTTGTCGAATGTTCAGTAAACCCAACCCCACACTTAACGAATTCTCTTTCCTACTGCGGGGTGGAAATCCAATATGGCGGATTACCCAAGATACTATGCGGTCTTTGCCTTGTAAAGATTAAAGAAAATCAATATGTTTACATCCAACTATCGAGATTCTAATAGCAACGAAAACAAAGAATAAGAATATAATTGCAAATTTAACGATATTTTTAATAGACCAAAAAAATTGACAGTGGAACCACGGTTTCGGAGAATCTGACGTAAATACGTCTTTGTAATGTAATGTAATAATGTGATATTCTAAAACGTTTTTACCAGCACAAAATTATCTAGTCTACTACGCAAGTGATTCACAGCTCAGCTTTTTCCGCAATAACGAAAGCGGATTGTTGACGGCAGTAATATAACATAACAACGCAAGCAGGCGTTCATATAAAAGCTGACCATTGTTGTCGGTCCATATTTACACATTGTTGATATGGATCTTACACATCTTCGTTACGCTTTTTTGCCGAATGACCCTTCCTCATAGACGTATTTACGTCAAAAACGCACATATATATAAATACAGGTTTGGCTGATTGTCCTTAACAATTTAATCGATACATGAATCCTGTGCGCAAAGCTTTTGTGTTTGACCTAATTTTAATATAGTGTACAATTGTCATTGGCCGTGGCACTTGCTGTGCTGTACAGTAATATGGTGTTTGATATTGAAAGAAATATTCTTTCAGCCAATATTTCCATCCCACCCCCGTCCATTAAAATTCCAACAAGACAATAATACATTTTTTAATATAAATCATCCTATCATCAATAGTGCAGTTTTCATTCGCAAACGACTATTCTAATAGTCTCATCTTTTTTCACTGTCACAGTCAAGTTTGGTGGACCGTTTAATTTTCTACCGAAAACTGTGCACGGCTTATCTACGATGATAAATCTTCACTGATTAATCTCCACGCAGAAGAGATCACAGGTGACAAGTCCACGCCCTCATATCCTCTTTAACATATATTTTAATATTATCCTCCTCTCTGTGTGACTTAAGCCTTCCCCATCCATTAGCATCGTCCAGCATGCAATTCACAGGGAGACAATTCCGCAAGGACCTTGAAATAATCACAGAAAATAGTGTAAGAACATCGGCTGAATTCTATAAAAGGTAATTCCTTTGTTACTAATTACATGATGTTAAGCATTAACGAACACATCACGGTGGTGAAAACGTTGTAATGTGGGTTGCGCCGCCATGTAGTGTAGTGTCACCTACTGGTGACTACATAAACAGAAGTACTATATATCACCGAATTGGGCACTGCGAATCACACCTCAGTTAGTATCAAAAAATGGCGGACATTGACAAGTGGATAGATATAGCTAAAGAGTGTAAATATCTTCCAGAAAATGACTTAAAGGTAATAAGTAGCTCCTATTGAAATAAACTGCGCTTCTAGCCGGATAACTGACGCATGCAAGAATACGTAACGTATATGGTTGTATTAGATTATTTTAACCTTATAAAGTCTATTAAAAACTAACCTAAATTCTTTTTACAATTCCATAGAAACTTTGCGATATAGTTTGTGATCTTCTCTTGGAAGAGTCTAATATTCAACCAGTTTCAACTCCTGTGACAGTATGTGGAGATATTCATGGGCAGGTATGTAGTAGAATGTATGTATAACAAAGAATTGTCAACTTGTTTCATCAAAGCAAATTTTTATCTGAAGTCTTAATTTCTGAGAAATTTAAAATACTGTGACTGTTATAACCTTACTGACCCCCCTTGATTTAGACTTTTACTTTCTGCTAAGTAGTTTTAATGCTTTGCTTTTACAGTTCTACGACTTAGAAGAACTATTCCGTAATGGTGGACCTGTTCCTGATACAAATTACATCTTTATGGGAGATTTTGTAGATCGAGGTTATTACAGCTTGGAGACATTCACAAGGCTGCTTACATTGAAAGCCAAGTGGTCTGACCGTATCACACTCCTTAGGGGAAATCATGAATCTAGACAAATTACACAAGTGTATGGCTTTTATGGTAAGCTGTATATAACAAAAATACTGATTACTAGTTTCCATATAACATGTTAGAGTATTCTTCCCTTATTGTATGAACCTCTCTTTCAGATGAATGCCAGAATAAATATGGAAATGCAAATGCTTGGAGATATTGCTGTCAAGTATTTGATTTGCTGACTGTTGCTGCGGTTAGTATTTCTAGTTTTACCGTCACCATATTTGAACAGCTATATTTTCATTGGAGTTCATTTATAGTTTATGTGCATAACATTGTAGTACTGTAGCGCTATGAAATATGAGGAGCTGGGGTAGATCAGTCAGTGTGACTGACTACAGCCTGGATGACCAGGGCCCTATCCCTGGCAGGGGCAGAGGATTCCTCCTCTAGGCTCTGAGGCCCACCTAGCCTCCTAACCAGTCAGGGTGTGATGTTAACCATTCACCCCTATCTAATGCCAAGGTTAAGAATGAGTAGGAGCTAACCCCTTGCATACTAATCCCACAGAATCCTAAAACAAACCACTTGTCAACATCTGGTTTAGTACAATCAATTTATGAGTCCAAAATCATCACTTAATCTCTGCAATAAAACTATATATATTTTGATAAAGAAACTTTCTTCTTTCAGCTAATTGATGAGCAAGTTCTTTGTGTTCATGGAGGTCTCTCACCAGAAATTCGAACTCTTGATCAAATTCGTAGCATTGAAAGGAACCAGGAAATTCCACATAAAGGTACTAAGAATAATTTCACCAGGTGCCCTACTGAAATGCACTGTAGTTCTGTTTCTCAGTATATGTATAATTATTTTCCAGGAGCATTTTGTGACCTTGTGTGGTCAGATCCAGATGATGTTGAGACCTGGAGTGTAAGCCCTAGGGGGGCTGGTTGGTTATTTGGTGCTAAAGTCACAAATGAGTTCATGTTGCTCAATAGTCTGAAACTCATTTGTAGGGCACATCAGTTGGTGCATGAAGGTATGTCCAAACTTATACACATTTAAAAATAATTATAAGTTGATCATGTTTACTCATACTTTTTAATATAGTTTTTTTGTCCGCATGTATCATAGAAGTATACATATGCAGCATTCCTAGATATCAAATAAGCTTTCATATCCCTCATTCATGATAATACAGTAAATTCATGTTGTGTTATATATTGTTCAGTGAAAAACTTGCATCCAAGAACAGTTGGGGATGATGGAAGGGATTTAGAAGTGTCACTTCCTTTTCCCTGAAATTGTCTATTTAATGCCCAATTCTATATGCTGGGATATGCCTTTTCACATTCCCACTATATACATGTTGAGGGCAACATGCCAGAAACCCATATCGACATATTTGCATAATTGGAGACGTTCTGTCTAACAACGTAGTAGATGTCATGCCATAAGGGTCTAGTGCTAATGCATAAGAACTAATAATGCATATTTGTCAAACCAAATTGCCATAAGAACTGTCTACTGTAAATCAGACATTTTGTTGATGTGCGTATTTGGTACAATGCCCTTGATGTTTTTACTTGCCTCTTATTTCTATGTTCAATTTTTTTTCAGGTTTCAAATACATGTTTGATGACAAGCTGGTCACTGTCTGGTCAGCCCCTAATTATTGCTACAGGTGTGGCAATATAGCATCAATTCTTGAATTCACAAACATTGACACTAAGGAACCAAAACTCTTCCAGGCTGTGCCTGATTCTGAGCGTGTCATACCTCCTCGTACTACCACTCCCTATTTCTTGTGATAACTTTGGCCTATCAGTGGATGAAACCTATGGACATTCATATCGATACATTTGTCAATAGGAAAACGTTGTGATATTAAAATTATCTTACATTCTGAGGTCAGTATTCTTAATGCCCCTCTAAATTTTGAGATTTTTCTCAAATGTGTATTGAGTGACATGACTCTGAAATCGCTGCTTCATCACTCTAATGATCACAGTTACACATAGTTTGTTTTAAGGTTGATGTTGGTATGGATACAAATGAGCAGTTACCAATTCCTTTAATAAATAACCCATAATAAAAGAGTGAATTGTTTGTACAGCTTTGAGATAGCATTGTATTAAAGGAGTACCTTGCTTTCCAGTATGGAAACATCTGACCTTTGCTTCTTCATATAAGTTTTGATTAAACTGCTCTTTTTTACTGGTAATTGCATGTTAATTTGAGGATACAATGATCTGTATTTACTTAATAGGAAAAGAGGGTTCTTGTCCTTTGGATCTGGCATGTTGACTTTGAATTTATTAGCTTCCATTACTGGTTTACCTGAGGATTTGGAATTTGTATTAATTCAAGTATAAAGTGTATGAAGCTGGATGTAGTATTTGCTGTAAAAGGATCCATATATAAAATGCTGTATGCATGTCCACACTGTGAACTTAGCCCATGATGATCTTCTGAGTTGTAATTCCATGTGGTCTTGGAGGTGGGTATCCACAACTCGGAAGACCACCACGGACATCCCACTACTTTGGAAAAGGCAGCAGATGGAAAAAGGGAAATATACAACTATATCACATCGAGATTCTGGATCACATAGATTTGCAGAAAGTGAAAGATGAGAAATTTGTTAATTAAATGGAGTGTGCACATAATTTTACATAAATGTCATGCTGTATATACTAATTTTAAGTGTTAATGATCCATCCAATCTTTGTTTAGGCTTAGAAACAGCTGGCAAATGATATGAATCTGCCTGAATACAGGATGGGATAATGACAGATTTGGAGAGCATGTGCTAATTTTGCAAGGTATTTTGTGGAACTGGTTAAATTATGTGCAGACAGTTTAGACATCAAGGCCATTTGGATTCCTTTTGTACATCCTATAATTTTGTGTCAAAATTATGGAGTTTATTGGGGGGAGACAAGAATTCTGACTGTGCTTCCAGACAGTGTATTTGCCAATGGCCTGATTGCAAAAGCATGTGGTGTATCATTAGATTATATTCATTATTAAAATAATCACACAGATTTCTGGTATATTCTGAACCTTCAATTTAAAGATTTGGAACAGCATGTTTGCCTTTTGGCCAGAGAAAATGGGAAACATATCATTGGACATACCTTTTTCTTATATTCACCATTTGCACTCATTTTTTTAATAGTAGATAATTACACCTACTTCAGATAATAGTGGCACCTATTAAAATCTATCTACTATCCAACAAGCATACAAAGGGAGTATTTCATGAATTACCTACCTGTGTTTCCAAAGTGACAAAACTGCTAGTTCACAGCTTAATTTATGCAGGACCACAAATTAACATTGTGTATATTTACAGCTAAAAGAATTACTGTAGCATCAGAAGCAAAGGTAAAGATGCAAAAAGAAAAGTGAACAGAACTACTGTCTAGGTAAGAGCAGGTTTGTGTTGAAAATACCATGTCTTACATTGTTTATAGTTTTATTGAAATTCATGTGTATTTCTTTTTTAAACAAAAAGTGTGCTGGTTAAAAGATCCTTTCAATTTTAATACTACAAGAAGGTGTTTTTTGTAAATAAAGATTTTAGACTTGCCGCTAATAATTATATGTGTAGACATTTTGTAATGCACAGTGTGAGATGGAAGGGAATCACAACTAGATAACTATTCTACTACAAATTAAATTTAAACTAAAGTTAACAAGACTTACGAACAACCACTTCTAGATTTCAACAGTCAAGTACATCTTATGAATAAAATTCATCACTTATGTAGGTACAGGAGGTGATTTAAGTGGTGAGAACAGAGATCTTACCTGGATCAGTTCTGAATTAAATAGTAAAAGAATAAAGGCCAAAATCAGGCATGACAACTTTAGAGATAATTGGACTGTGTAATTTCTGAACATGAAACATGTTCAAGACTATTATAAGAGGTTCTTACTGGTGGTCAAGATATCAAAATTATGGTCTTCTGATAAACTATGACACCACTAGACTAGAAGGTATTATAACTCAGAAGACCAAAACTGACATCATTGTAAGTTTGCTCTGTGAATTTTCAAGCATGAACTGTCTGGAGTATAAATTTTACCTCTTTGGAACCTAAATATATAATTATATTGAAATACATATGGGAAGCTCAAGATTTCTTCCACACTATACAGATTAAGAAATTAAGATTTGTTGCAAATGTCTAGATTAAAAATTATAAAATAAAAAATATTACTTGTATATAACTACTGCCAAAATATGATTAAATTAAGTATAAATCTATAATATTTTTGTGCAGGAAAGTCCTGAGCATCAATACATTTGAATAAATTCTAATAAAATAATTTGAGATCAGGATTGAAATTCAGAATCCATTTGCTGTGTTTATTGGTATTACTTTAACTGCATCTCTGTATTTCATGCTTTGTACAAATTCATATCAATGTTATTCTGATAAATATTAACTTAAGAAATTTGGTAAATGTTTGTATGTACCATTACCATCAGAAATTCATCACAGTAAACTTTTTCTTTGTTTATTTGATATGTAACTAACCATTTCAGAGGTGCTTGCTGACTCCATCATCAAGGCACTGATGATAGAGGCAGCAAGCATCTCTGAAATGTTGGTAAATTTCTACCATGCTAGATACGTGGTGCTACAACCCAGAAGACTGCCATCTTCGTAAGTGTGGCAAATCAAGTAGTTTCATAGATACAAATACTCATAAATATATTACTGGGAATTAAGAAAACTGTGTTCAGGATATTTTGAGGTGCGTACTATTAATGGGATAAACCTTGATAACTCAGTCAGTATAATAACAAGCTATATGCAGGCTTACCAGAGAGCAAGATTCTTGGCAGGGGGCAGAAATGTTGCTATTTGCTGCATTGTCCATATCCATTCTACAACATATCAAGCCATGTATCCAATAAATATTCAGGAACTCTTTCCAGGATGTTAAAGTGGCCGGCACATGACACTGGTCACTCACCTACTTATAGTACCATAGTTAAGAGTGTATGGAGATTAAATCTATACATCTACATGGCATGGTGCTGAAGCACAGGGATGCCTTTTATTTTATACCAGTAATGGAAAATGGTATTATTTATTCTAGACAAAGTCCAGAAATGCTTCTCACAGACATTAGTCACACAGCAGCATGTGTTCTCCACAGGGTCATGTAATGGACAGGCAGCTTGCCATTATCCATCACATCCAACATAAACTGGTCAAGTGTGGCCTGTGGTAGAACCACATAGATTTCTGGCCCATATTAAAATACCAAATAACATGTTGAGAACAACAGACAGATGGATGAAAATTCAAGATTAAATATGTTGATTAGGTGCATACTACAATAATCTGCTGAAGTATGGATCAGTATCTGTAACAGTCCTCTATTGTTACTAATCTCTGCTGCCACCTATCTATGTATTAAAGCTTGGACTTCTTGCAGTTTTACTGCTGTAAGGAAACATTTCTGAGCCAAAGTCCATTAACTCAAGTGTCACTCTGTGTTTAATAGTAGATATACAAAACTGTATATTGTATGCATAAATGAACTCAGTGTTTGAATTCAGGTATATGATATTTCCATGTTTTTACATCATTTACTTAGAATCCCTTTGTCTGTAAATTATGTTTGATATATTTACTGTTATAGTTTTAAAATTACATGCTTTTGTTTATTTAATTACTATATAGTTTAGTCAATAGGAAAGATGAAAAAGAAACAGCCATTATTTATATAAATGTTAAGATTGACTGTTAGAGAACCTGTAATTTCTACCTGATAAGATTACTATGACAGCCTACAGTTGTATAAGGAGCATAAAGGAAAATAGATGCAAAATATAAAAGTAAAAAGTAAAGTTTGTCCCACTATACGCCATGTAGGCGTTTGGGGTGAGAGGAGGTATAGCTCAACTCTTCCTTGACCTCGGCACTAGATGGGGGTGAGTGGTCAGCATCACGCCCCGGCCGGCTTTACCCCCGGTACCCATTGTAGAGGAGGCTGGGTGGGCCCCAGAGCCGGTCTGGACGCAGAGGCTAGAGGAAAAATCCTCTGCCCCCGTCGGGGATCGAACCCAAAAATATAGTGACTTTAAATTACAGAAGTAGACTATGTCACAAGACATTAAACAAATTAATTCAACCCTTTAACATTTTCACTGGGATGCATTTCAGTTGCTGAACATTAACTTTGTTAATTTTGTGTGTGTGTGTGTGGGGGGGCATGCAGTTCTAATTGTAAAACCTTGCATACTGTGCAGTGTTGAATATGTATCTAAAATATATAAAACATACACTTTGACAGAACACTTAGTGCTAAGTGTTTTTTCAAAGTGTAAACAAGTTTTGTTTGTATGCATGATTTTATATATTTTAGAATAGGTTGTACATAGGATAAAAATAAAAATTCTTGTTCATGTCTGTATGATTGAACCTTTTAAGTATGGGCTTCTGGCTGGAATAAATCCCAGTTACATAGCACTGAATGCAGCAGATTAAAGGATCAATTGTACTTTACCACATTTTTAAGCAGCAAATTTCAAATAAAGACTACAATATTAAGAATGAATCCAGTTAACAATTTACAAAGTTTTCAAACAGCCAGCCTTTATACAAGCAGCTTGGATAGTTTATATTTATTTATCAGTATAGTTCATTCTCTTTTCTTGAAAATGTTCTAGCCTGTATCAGTGAAGTGTGGTACAGACATTTCAGGTGTCTATACAACAGCAAGGTATTGGTAGTCATAATCAGAGTTGGTTATTACATAACAGCTGTGTTCTGTTTTGTGGTGTTAATGTCTCAGTAATGTGAAATCTTAACACCATCTGATGATGCAACCTTTGCAAAGCACTTCCAAAAGCAGGAACTTGATATACACTGTTTTATTAAGCTCAGTTTCAAGCATCAGTTCTTGAAATGTATGGCACACAAAGGGACTATTTTCAAATTCATGACTTTGAAGCCTCCAACAAAGAATATAGTCCTATGACCCTTGGTGCCTCTCACAGAACTGAAATATATACTTAGGTGACATTCACAGGAACCAGAGTGTTAATAGTGAAGATAATGACTGCCAAGCTACCATAATGGAAGTGAATCCATCTCCCAAATATATTGCATGTCAAACCTCATACACTGGCCAAAACACATATTCTATCAATGGCCTTCTGAGGTGCCTTCACCTCATCCAGTGAATAAATAGGAAGGTGTAGTTGACTATATGATATATACCTGCAGCATAAGGACTCCTCATAGTTGGTAAGGTATGCAGGGGAATTAAGGCAGTTCTTCCTGTGTGCTTCATCATCAATCTTGGGTAAAGAGTAGAGTTCCCAAATACTCCTTGCTGAATTCAAAATCGTCCACCACTTGGAAGAGCTATTTCTTCGCCAACATCTTTCTAGGGCTGTCAACTAAAGGCAACAACATGTATACACAATAAATTCTGAGTTGTGTCTGCAGTTTGCAACAGTATTCCATACAAAGCAGCTCCTTAAAACATACACTGCCCTTTAAGTGTATTTCTAACAATTTTACACATTCATGACATCTGATTATGCATTTTTAATAGCACATCTAATACTGAGCATAAAGCACACACCTTCCTTACTAGGACCTGCCTCCCTACAGTCTGACATTGATAGGCTTCTTATAGTTAATGTGCACTAGATCTTTGTGGATGTTGCATGAACCCAAGACAGCCTTAGTTATACAGCCTTACACAATTAAAAGTTGTATCCATCATTTCAAGTTGGATATAATTTTTGCTATTCACCAGGCAACTCACTTGAAATATTCATGGAATTTCGTTATAACATCACCATACAAATTTAATGTTTATTTTTTTCAGATTTTAAATTTTGTATCAAAGTAACATAAAATTAACTTCTGAAATAATAAACACAAAACAAGGATTCAACAGTTATCATACTAGGGGAAAATCATTCACATTAGCATTAAACTGGTTGCACTTGCAATTTCCTACATCTGCAAGGAAAGGAGTGTCTTCCTTGATGGAACTGTGCCCCTGCCAACAGAAAGAGCCATAGTGTGTCAATCAGCAACCCAGCCCATCTGAATTTTTGGATAACGTGTATGAATTTTAATGTGATGATCATGATACCCAACCTGAGTAATGCACTGAACAATAACAAGATGGAAAAACGATATCGAGATAATTACCTTCAAAACACCACACGGATACTATAACATTCTTTTTATCTCATTCTGTCAACTACTCATTTTCCGATTCTTATTGGAAATCTCTAGGGACAGATACAGGAACACTATTTTATGTTCTTATGTTGACTACTCTGCTCATATCATGAATATGGAGTTTCTATAATGTTCCATCGCATGGGAGATGAAATTATGTGAAGCTACATTTCACACTCTTATCAGTTTGAATATATATATATATACACACATATATACACACATACATACACACACACACACACACACACGTGACATCACACTTAACCACACTGAAACATACCTTGAAAACACTATACTACTACACAGACTATAGCATGGCTGGCTATCGTGTGTATGTTGGCATCAGCCAACGAAAGAAACTTCCCAAGTTTCAAGGAAATGTTTCTTACGGTGATACAGAATGATTCTCTAAGGTCGTGAATACGAAGCTGTAGTCTTTTGGGCTGTTGCACCATGTAGTCCGGTAGAAGTTTACCAGGCGACTCATCTGCCCGATGATGGAATCAGCAAGGATCTTTGAACGGTTGGTATACTTCTACCAGAATACATGGCACAATAATCCATAAGAGAGCCAACTTCAAAATGGAATATGCCAGGAGAGAGATTAGTCAGGGCTTGCTTTGTGTTTTTAATGAATGTACATCAACATTACATATAATTTTAAGGACAATAAATCGATAATACATCAGTAGTTGAAAATAATTTGACTTGGTTCTGATTGGCATCTTGGTGAAGCAGATAAGATACTTCGGCCTTTTGTACTTGTATGTTGTGGGAACATACTGCCATACTTGATTTAATATTTTGGTCTGGTTCCTCTATTCATGGGCAAGGAATTTATGAATTAGAGGATGGGGAGTACAGGTCCCTGTGCAACATAATCGTGAGTCATCCATGGGAATCCAGGCATTTATTCTGAATAGGAAGTCCTTTGATATGGCTGGGAACAGCATGTATTGACAAATATCTTGCAATTTCTTGTCTCTAGGTTTCCATGGCTAGTGTTCAGTATGTAGCTGAATATGTTAAATTATATATCCTGGAATTTGGGAGAATTTTATTGTGACAATGTTCATACTTATAGGTCCTTTCTTGAGCATCGCTGTTTTATGATGCACTTTGACACTGGGCAGAACAATTCTGAGAATTGTACTTCTTGTATTTTGGGCAAGGGATAGAAATGTGTACAATTGCAAGCTACTTGACAGTGGGTAGGAAGGTAGTCACATGTATCTACTTGGTGACTTTATTTAAATTACACAAGCACAGAGTTGTTTATTTAATCATTACAAGAACTTCTTTCTTAAATGGTTTAATTACTCTCTACAGCTACTACATACTTCAGACCCCCTAACCACAAGCCCTTCTATCCAGTGTGCTGGGACAGAGGAGCCTGTGACCTAACACAGAATTGAAAACTTAACAACCAGAAAGGCAGGCAGTACTCTTCACAATTAATTGCATTCACAGTCTGTCTTATCATATAGATACTGGAAATAATTTGTAAAATATCTAGTGTTCTCTTTGGTTAACTTTGTTCATTCACATAATCTAAAATGTCAGTTAAGTAAACAAGGATAACAGGATCAGAATTTGTATTATTTAAGATTCCTTCAGTGAAGCCACAAACATAAACAATTATAATTTATTATTGTCAGTAGAGGTCTCCCAACAAGTCATGACATAAGTCTGCCTCTTGCACTACTGTTGCTTATCGACAGAAGCAAGAACAAGAAGAGATTTGCTGTGCACAGGTATGTGTGTTGGGGGGGGGGGGGGGATATTAAAAAACATCTAGCAGAAGAATGAGATTTGGATTATATAGTGCCACAGATCAGACTTTGCAAACTCAACTGTATGATCTGAAATGGATCCCTTGTACATTTCCAACCATACTCATACCACAAGTCACTGGGGAACCTCTACCATTAATGTGTATGTGTTAACTGCATTAAATGGGCATATATAACATATTAAAACTGTCATCTCTCATAGTGTTCATACATATTATGAATAAACAACATGTAATAATTTATAGAAAGAATTTATAATGCATAAGAAGAATGGATTAAATGTAATGTCACAATCAAAAACAGTTCTTATTCAAAATATATGTCAAACTCATCTCTGAATATGTGGTTCTAAAGAGAGCTTCACCAATTTATACTTTACTTGTTTGTTCTCATAATTTTATACTACACAAAAATATTCAGATAATTGTGTGTAACTTTTATTACTCTAACAACACATAAACTCTTCAGAAACTAAATTTAAGGCTTGGTGGTCTGTTGATAAAAAGATACAGGTGAAACATTTCACAAAAGAAGGAAATGAAAAAATATGTTGTGTCAAGAAATAATTCCATTTTTTCTCATAAGACAAGCAAGGTGGGAACTGGCCTATATATTAATACTACTATACAGGGAGATACAAATTGGAATATACTTGGTATAGAGAAACCACTAAAATTACTTTGTAACAATCCTTAGCAAAAGCAGTGACAGCACCCCTTCTTTATCCTGTCTCTATGTTACCTAGTACCTTTCACTTTAACAGTTAAAATGGGATGGAATCAGTGTTCAGACGTTTGATGTGAAATCACAGCCATCATTGATTGTTGATATTCTTTACAGAACTATTACAAATTAATATAAAACCAAACATTCTAATTAAACTTCCTTATTCAAGCTCTGCAATTAACTGTTGATCAAATATTGTATTCACATATTACAACAATAATCTGAAACAAAGGAACATAATTCTACCACATAAACGTTTGAAAAGTCATAAAGAAGTGAGCAGTTGCAGTGCATCTTAAATGTTACATCAGGATATAAAAATATAGGTAACTTACTAAAGTTAATTTACTTTTATGCGAAACATGAAGGTATATTCAGTAGGATTTGAGGATCTCACGGCGGCGAGTATGAAGATAGCTGTCTTCTAGGTTGTAGCTCTGTGAATAAGCTGTGCACTTACTCATCACCCTGATGACAGAAGCAGCAAGGACCTCTGAAATGTAGGTAAAATTCTACCAGGCTACAACCCACAATAAAGCCATCAAGGTATATTGATTTTGGCTGTTCATTAATGTTATTTTTATACCTAATTCTTTTGTATGAAAAAATACAAGCGTTTGGTACAGGTTGTTAAATTAAGAATTTGAAATTATTATTCAATAAAACACACAAATGTGTTTATACAAATAAAACTTGAAAAAATACATTATTATTATTGCATTATTCATATCTTAATTTTTAAAATCATGCCACAAAGGAATTTTTGAACTCCAGGTTATTTCAGGAGGAAGAGCAATTTTAATTCTTTTTCCAACAAGTAATTTTATTTGTAATGTCCAATTGCCACACTTCAGGTACTGCTTTAAAGTCTTACAGCCTTTAATTTCACTGCAAACAAAATGCTGCATTCTTAAATTTGGCATTTCCACTATTGCATTAGTTAACCAAAGAGAACAAGAATGAAGAAATGTCAACTAAAATGCTGGAGTTCACTGGGAACTTAGCATATAAACAGGTGACTTGAAGTACACTAGAACTTTCAAATCTGACATATCACCAGTCTCTTAGAAAACTTACTTTAATAATAACCTTTATACATCTGATATTATTTACACTTTAGACAACAAAGACACTGAATTCACACTCGTAGATTAGAACAACACAAGGCAACAATACGAGCTTTTTCAAAGCTCCACAGTTTATCTTTTAAACATCTTTAATAAGACATGCCAGAATGTCTTGTAAATTCAAGTTTCTGAGATTTAGAGTCACCAAAGACTTTATTTCTCTCTTAAGAGACCTAGCACCATGTATATTTTCACTTTCATTTACATACCGACTTAAGCCCATATAATTCTAAATGGCTGCTACACCTGTCTTGAAGCAGAACCATACACTCAGAAAATAAGAAACTCTTGCCAAACAACTACTGCAACAATTATTACGTATTTTCAAAATCTAAAATTTCCAAATACATTATAAAAATCTGCAATATATAATATTCAAAGTCTAGTGTCATGAAAATGTTTCTTTTACACTTATAGAAATAATTTGCAAAAGGCGCAGTATGCTTACTGAAGAGAAACAATGATTTCAACCATTAGGAGTAAACCCTAAAATTACTTTACAATACTGACGATAATTGAAACATACAATGATGCACACTGAAAGGATTTGTTTTTCCTGAAACACATCATTCTACTAGTTTTCATTAAAAAATCTTTCTTCTTTCTTTGTACTTGACCTATTTTAATTTACAATACCTGCCTAGGTCAGGGAATATATATGGTAATCATCTCAGAAAGGGTTCATCCCTTTTAATACTCTTGCCTGACCCTTTCTTGTATTCCCACCTTTATGAAAGTTTAAAAAATTAAAAGTCACAAAAAGCTAATCTTACTCTTCACACAGTGTACTAATACATCATTCAAAATTAAGTGATCTAAAAAAAGAGGAACATCTTTATAATTACACCTGTATTATACTGGTAACTTGTGGACTGATTTGAGAATTGGAATCTTCTTGTATTTTTATTTAGTTACTATTGCAAAAAACACTTAATTATAAGGTGATAATAATTATAATATTAAGTAATGAATATATTATGTCAGTTACATTGCACTATGGTAAATATCTCATCGGAGGGAAGAGGCAATCTTCGATTAACCATTGCAACTCAGAAACCTAAGCTAGATGGTTCTTAGTTCAACCATTGACTTCAGTTGTTCAGTCGAGTTTAACGATGTTGTAAAACATCTTCCGGTAACTTCTGTTAAGGCAGTATAAGGATACTTTGGTTGCGAAAAAATCGCTATGGTAACAGCTTTTAGGAATTACTTGTTGCTTCTCCAATTTCAAATCAGAAACATCTATACATTGCATTTTCCTTTCTTTTTACTGTGTTGACCATATTATACATATGAACTGGTATAAGGTGTCAAGCTGCATGTTTGCCATATACTGTACATCTTCTTTCAGAATAAACACTCCTTACCTTAGTACATACTTATCTTTTTATATCTATCCTAAACTTAGTCTCACTTTAGCCTTAGACATCTTTTAGCCTAGCAGCGGCTAAAATGCTAGGCTGCAAGTAGTTCACCTGTTTGCACATTGTGCATTGATACTCATCAATAACTCGGCCCACGACATTCCACTTGTACCCAGTCATTTTCCTCCAACAGAAATGGTAATGGTAACTGATTCATCCTCTCATGCTGGAACCTTCTTGAGACACATTTAACCGATAATCTATATACTTCAATCGAAACATACTTGGAGAAAACACTCTGTAACCTTCTTGCATTTTTAGGCAGCCCAATCACATCTTGGTAGATATTTCTACAAACCTTTCTTAGAAGCATGAATGGGATGGCCTGTATGTCTAAGTAATTGCCATGTATTCCCATTGATCACAGTGTATGATCACCGTGCGGTCAAAATCCCATTCTGCCGCCTTCGATTGTCACAGTTCCATCTTGACCATTGGTAGGTGTCGCTACCGAGTAAATCGATGTACTATCTCTGGATTGCAGAATTCAGCAGGAACGGAACATAGAACATTTTGCTATCCAGAAGTAACGCAGCTGCTGACTGAACCTAAGATTAAATGTATGTTAGAACAGTATTAACTTCATCACTTAATCAATAGATTTTCCCCTTCATCATTTTCAGTTCTTTATAATTACACCTGTATTATACTGGTGACTTGTGGACTGATTTGAAAATTGGAATCATCTTGTATTTTCATTTAGTTACTATTGCAAAAAACACTTACACTACAAAACTGAACCAACACTGTCGTCTAAACACAGAGTCAGGAAGCAAGAGAGTTGCACTTATAGCATGGCCTTGAAGCTCCTAATTCTATGAAGCACAGTATAAGTGCATTGAGCTCTGAGAAGTTTTCTGATGCTGTTTATATCTTTTAATAGCTTCCTTTCTATGTCGTTTGTTCTAAGGCCATATACATGAACCAAAAGACTAATTATGTTATAAGGTTCCCAAGCTCATTCAACTTTGAAAAACTAATAGAGACAAGTTTTCAAATGTTGTTTAAAGATGCATACATATTCTCAATGCATTCTTCAGGCATCATTATATGTGCATGGACTAAAAGAATAATATAATTTTGAAATTAAGCTACTTCATAGCTGCTCAGGCCATCCTAAAGAGCATGCAACTATTTGTCTCAGAGGGGAACTTACTGCAAATTTACCACTTAATCAACGATCTATGAAGAGATTAAATATAATGAAGGCTGCTTTTTAATCCTTATCCAATGGAAATCACCATCACACATACTGCTGTTTTTTTCCTATTATGAAATTATCACTTCAGTATTCAACAATCTGAATTACAGTTTTGTCAGAAAAGTAGTGGTCAGATTAATTCAATAAACTGAATCAGTCTCAAAAGTGTGACACATTTAGTATGTGTTCTGTGAATTATAAACTAACATTGTAAATTACAATAAGTTATCAATAGGACTACTTTACCATACCTCAGGCAGTCGGACTAGCAATTCATGGAAGCGGGTGGGTTGTTGAGGGAAGTTGTGCTCCTCAAAACTTCTAAGACAAGTCATGTACCGGTCTTGAATAGTTTCAAGTTCACTTGAATCACCTCGACCTGGGAAGAAAAAAAAAAGAAAGAAAGAAAGGGAAAAAGAAAAGAAAAAAGTGCTGCCTAATGAAGAGCTCACTTTATCATTACGTCAGTTTTTGTAAGACTGAAATATTCCTTCATACAAAATAATTTATCGGAAGAGGGAAGTTGATTGTAAGAGCCTAAAGCTTAGGTCATATTTTGTCAAACCACAAAACTATGAACCTGATTATTTTTATAATGCTGAAATTAAAGTTACTGTCTTGCACTGTTGAACTTCTAATTTCTTAAGGACCATTTACTTCTGAGACAAAGAAAAGAGTATGCAGTGTATGAAAATAATACCACAAGCTTATACAGAGAAAAGAATTCCAGAGATCTGTTAGCTATATACAAGATGATATTTCAGTGCCAAAAGTCCACATTTTTAGCCTTAAACACACTTTTGCTATGTAAGGAATGAGGATTCCACTCCACATTTATGCTTCCAGTATTCAGGACACAATATGTTGATAAGCTGAAATATTGCACAGAACTTGTCACTGTAAGCATAAAATCAGCATTCCTTGCACCATAGAAAGTCAGTTGTGCTAAGTGATACCAGCATACACAGAAAAACTAAATATTAAAATGTTACCTTACATATCTTTATTTCCATAACTGATCGCTGTAGTTTTAATGTTTATCAGAATGGAAAGAAATTTAATGTGCAAAAATCACCTTGGTTAAGCATGGCAATGACTTTCAGGCACACATACTCTTCCATGCGAAGTTTTATCCTGCGGAACATGAGTGTCACATGCGTTATCTTCTCTATCATCTGCCCCACATCCTGTCGCAGTTGATCAATCGAGATCGGTCGCCCCATCATTGATGTAAGGCATGTCTGAAGTGTTACAAGGTTATTGGAGACCTGCAACACAATCAACAGCGATGATATGACAGTCCTGTTTTTTCAAATGATATAGTATTTTTTTTAATTATGAGAATAAAATGTGAAATTTTGTAGCTGTCATGAAGATAATTCTCATTCTTTGTACAGCAGTTACAGAGACCCAGATGTCATGACCATAATAAAATTCTGTTTTAATATTCCTCTCTGTATAGAGAGGCTTGGGGAAAGTAAATTAAAAATTATATAAACTGGTATCTCTTTCTATGTTCACTTTGCACTGGAACATATTTCAACTACCTGCCAGCTGTCAGACATGACTTTAAAGTTTGTGATTTTATCATACATATTAGTTACATAACTTGATAGTATTTTATGGTCTTCTTCCAAACTAAATTAAATTTCCCTAGCTTCAGTGGTTCATACATTTCTACTATTAAACAGAACAGTAAATGCAGACTTCAAGCAGCTGTCATGTTACTGAACTAAAAGATAAGGAAGAAAATTAAAAGTAAAGTTGTCCCACTTTTGCCATTTAGATGCTTGGTGGTGGTGGGGGGAAGAGGGTTATAGCTCTTGTTCATTCTTGACCTCGGCATTAGAGATAGGGGTAAGTGATCAGCTTCATGCCCCAGCTGTGCTTTGCGAAAAAAATATAATAAGAAATGTTTAATCTTGAAACTACAATAAATAATAAAACTGCCCTTATGTGCTATCTTACTTTATTTGTATTTATTTGATTTCTTTTGAAATTTCTTTTTGATCCTAAATCTCCTCTGCTCCTCCCCCAAGTAGAGAATAGTTTCATATCCACAGGTCTGTGGAGCTAATCACAGATTTATACATGTCATCATTAAAAGCACTTCACTTCAATTAGTAACTGAAACTGAAAAGGAAGCATTTATGGGCCCATGTTCATATGAATTTTATGAACTGTTTTGCTGTGTAGAACCTATCTCAAAGCTTGTACAGGCTTTTCAGATGCATCCTGTATATTGACAGCTAATGCATACGAGGTGCGATCGGAAAGTTTTCAGACTGTGTCAATAGCGGGCGAACCGGATGTAGTACGAGCTTCTGCCGCTAGGGGGTGCGGCCTACATTCATAGTGAATCAGTGTGCCAGCCGGCATCATCGAATTAGCATTTGTTTCTTAGTTACGGGCGTTTTGGTAGTGCATTACACCGACCCTCCTGCGATTTCGGAATGGCGTGTACATCAAATTTTGCCAAAGACTCGCCAAAACGGCTACGGAAACCTATGAAATGCTAAAGCAAGCATTTGGGGAGTCCGCAATGGGTCGTGCACAAACTTTTGTGTGGCATTCACGTTTTAAAAATGGCCGAACCTGTCGATGATGACGAGCGTTCTGGACCACCATCTTCGAGCACAACGCCCGAAAATGTTACGAAGATTCGGCAGGCCATTCACGAAGATCGACGTCGTACCATCAACGACTTGTGCGACATTGTTGGGATAGGCTATGGGACCTGTCAGCTGATTCTAAAGGAAGAACTCCACATGCGACGCATCATGACAACGCGCCAGCGCACACCGCCCTCAAAGTTCGGCAGTTTTTGGCCTCAAACACCATGGCCATCATCCCGCACCTTCCTTATTCGCTGTGTGACTTTTCCTCTTCCCAAAAATGAAAATTCAGCTAAAGGGAAGGAGATTTGAGACGATAGAAGAGATTCAGGCAGAATCGCAGATGGTGCTTGACAGGCTGACAAAGAAAGATTTCCAGGGATGCTTCCAGGCTTGGCAGCGGCACTGGGATCGTTGTGTTCACTCCCAGGGGAACTACTTCGAGGGTGATGGATGAATTTAATACCTGAGATAAGTGTACGGGTTTTTATAGGCGCAGTCTAGAAACTTTCCGATCGCACCTCGTATATCCATGAATGAATTATATGAACTCCCTTTGGTTGGAATACAATTTCTTATTCCAACACATAGTCATCAGGCTGTTGAATCTTACCTCTTGTGTGAAGTCTGCCTCAGTCCCATCACTGCTGGTACTACCTAATTTGTGCGCTCCATGGATGGCCTGATATGCTGATGTAGTTAACACCAGCAGTTCATGCCACTTGTGCGTTAGCAATCTTGTATGAACCTGGCCAAAAATGCATGTAATATTAAATTAAGTCCATCCATTAATGTCACTAAGTAATATAAAAATCTTTCTTGAAGTAAGAAGTTCCATTATGCTGTTGTGTTGAAGTACTTGTATTAATGATTTACTGGGGAATAATTCAAACATTTAATATTGTTATTTGTCACCTCTCTTGTTTTGGGCTGGAGATGCAAGCAGTGACAAAAATAATTATTCCACCAAATGACAGCGAGGTGGTTATGTCAAAAGGCAATAATAACATTTCAAGAGTGAATGAATGAAGTTTATCATGCATTCATGTCATTAAGTAACATCAGATTCTTAAAAAATTGCTTACTGTATCCAAAAAGCAAGCTTTAGAGATTTCAAATATGTATAAAAATGTAACATAATTTTATATATGTACAAATCATTGATATACCACTGTAATACAGTCACAAACACTAAGGTTTAGAGATCACAGCAACATTCCAATTTAGCTGTTTAACTGTGATGTAAATTAAATTACCACCTTGCTAAAGCTTAACTTTCTTATCTTTAACTTGTGAGAAATCAAAGAACATGGTTATATGCAAGCTGACTGAAAATACATTAGAGATTTTTCACCTTATATCAGTCGGAAAGGTTTGTTGGAATGATTATTTTCATATCCCTCTTTATTCCTTTCCATTTCCCCTTTTGTATCTCTATCTCCTTCCACCATTTCTCCCTCCCATCTTCATGTAAAATAGAAGAGGTTAGAAACCCTAGATGTTTGGTCCCCTGGTTGAGCTAGCCTCAAACCTGGAGCATAACCAAGGGCCCAACAGCTAGGGTTTCTGTTATTTCCTTTTTTACCTGAAGCTTGAATGTTTTACCTCTATTTGTAATTTAGATGAATCCCGCGCCATAGCCGCGCGGTCTGAGGCATCATGATACAGAATGCGCGCTGGTTCGAGTCTCGGGGAAAGAAATTTCTCATGAGCTTTCGACCAGTGTATGGGACTGGTGCCAACCCAGCATCGTGAGGAAATTGGGGAGCTACAATGAATAGCGTAATCCGATCAGGAAAGCTAACAATGGCTGGGGATTCGTCCTGCTGACCACACGTCACCCTGGTTGGATGATCGTTCGCCTCTGCTTAGGTATGTGAACGTGAGGCCAGCAGTCAAGCTAGTCAGCTTTGGCTCTCTGGAGCTATTACGCCACATTTTTTTTTTTTTAAATTTAGATGATGAAAAAAATTATAACACGCCATAGTAACAAACTTTCAGAGTTCATCCAAAATGTTTTTGCCACCTAGTATCAACACTGAAAATGTTTATGCCTCAGGAAGAGCATCACACGCAGTCACAAATAATATATAAAAAATGTCAGGGTGATAACTCATGAGGATGACATGGGCACTGCATGTAACAGAAATGTAAAGGTAGTGATTTTCTCTATTCATCTGAATTTTAATCCTGAAATATTTACCTCAACAGGTAGCTCCAAGTAGAAGGGTAACCTTTTTGTCCATTGTACCAGCTTGTAAACTATGGAGTCACCAATCTGGCACAGTTTATCTGAGAGGTCAGACTTGTGGTCCAGCAATTCATCCAGGTTCTATAACATTAGAAAGTGAATTGAGATTGTTGGAAAGAAAAGGATTTAGGAATAAGATGGATAGCTTCATCTGCCTTCAATAAACAGACTTAACACTTCTGTAAGATCATGGAGTCCATTTATAGCATTTACTGTGAACAGAACAAGGTAATTAAAAATGTGCAATTTATCACTTTCATGCAGTTGATTTGTTTTGGCATTAAATGAACATCATAGTCAATGATGTAACGAAGATAATAACAGTACATTTGAAAATTATGTTCACGTATGTCCATTTTAGGATGATGATGGCTCATGATGAAAAGAAAAGTGAAAATAATTATATCCACTGCAAATTTAAAGCCATGTTCTAAAGAATGAATACACTATAAATGTATGCACAAATATTTTCACCAAAAATATAGAAAAATATTGAAATGTCAAGTTAAAAAAATTGGTTATAGTTCACTAATTTTTATACAGTTGTTGTGTAAAATCTTGTTCTTAGTTTATAAAAAAAAGGTAAGGGACAGATAATAAAAACATGACAATGGAATGATGATGGATGACACTAGATATTTTTTACATTGTGAGATTTCTTTGTGAGTTCATTAGACATTAAACAAATGTTATTATCATAACTGTTCAGTGTCAAGAAAATTAAAAAAACACAATGATCAGAAGTAGATTATGAAAGTTACCATTGAATGATGAACCAACTGGTAAAAGAAATAGGAAGTCATCCCAGACAGAGACGGAAAGATCAATTCGTCAGACTCACTGCTGTGAAAACCTCAAATGATACTTACAAGACCAGTTATTCTTCTTCGAGATGACGGAACGATGCATAAACTTAAAATCTAACTATGAGTACTTCAAGAAGAAGAATAATGATCCAATAAGATTACCCTTAATGTAGCTATGTCCTGGAATTCATCGCAGTCTATAAGAGTTTGAATCATGGTCAGTGTTGCTTCAATTGGAAACGCCCGATCCCGTGATGAGCTCACAGCATTATCCAGTCGCTGACGCAAATGTACCACCTTGTGAGAAAATCACATTTATCATTAGTTGTGAATTCCTTTGAAACTAGAATATAGCTGTTGTTTTGCAGTTGTCATCAGCATATGTGGAATACTGTCTATCTGAGGGCTATTAAGACACGTATGCAAAGAGTAATAGGGAATACAGGAATATAAAAACAACTAACCTCCAACTATTAGTGAAGTCTAAGGAAGAAGCCTTATATATCAGTGCATGCAGCGCTTTAACGCCATTCTCAGTTTGTTAAACGGAAAGGGGCAAAATTGGAACCACCAGAAATCCATATTTGTGTTTGTCTGATAACAATAACTGGTAAACCATTTTAGTGGAACTGTTATGATGGTATGTAAATATGAAATACTTTTATATTGAGAATAAGAGGAACATCTAAAGCCATGTTTGACATCTTTTATGTAGCAGGAGGCTAGTTACCCATGCATGTGTGCGCAAAGAAAAACAGTGATCCAAATAAAGGATTGATATAAAATATGTTGCAATGTTGTTTAGTCTATTCTGTTTATTATTTTTGGGAACCTTATGTCAGAATTTTTTCTTCACCATATTGATAAAAGTGCACATGTTGGGTTTTCCTAGTTTTTTTTGCAGGTATTTACAGAACGTGATGAACATTATGCATGAATCAGCGCCATCACCCTCTTCACATTTTCTCTCTTCTCTTCATCGTCTATGGTCAAGCTTGACCGTCGTGACCCAAATGAATCGTGATTCTTCTCCAGCGCTCGCGGTCCTGTGCTATGAGGACTGCGTTGGCGATCGGCTTATTTGTCAATTGTGCGACCTGATCTATCCATCTAGAAGGGCAACGTCCGCGACTTCTTTTGCCCACGATTTTCCCCAGAATGACGTCTTTTCAATGCTGGACGCGTCACGTCGGATAATGTGCCCAAAGAACTGTAGTACCCGTTTTGCGCAGATTTCACTAAGTCTTGCGCCAGGCTTCACCTCTTCCAGAACGGAGACGTTAGTGCGGCGTGCCGTCCACGGGATTCTCAGCATCCTCCTCCAGATCCACATCTCAAAGGCATCAATGCGCTTTCGATCGATCGCTTTCATCGTCCAAGTCTCGACCCCATATAGAGCCACCGGAAACACGAGCGTCCTCACCAGCTTCATTTTCAAGCGCAAGGAGACCTTTTTGTTACATGTGAATCTCCATAACCTCGTCATCACCGTCTTCGACATGTTAAGTGTCTTCTGATTTCCGAGCTTGAGCCTCCAGAAGCCTCAATCAGCGAACCCAGGTATGCGAACTGTTCCACGTTCTCGAAAACCCCAAGTGATGGCGATGTCACATTTTCAAAAATTCAATTTATTTCCCAAAATGTACCTAAATTATGTATTTATTCATTCATAATATTTTTCTTCCCTCTGACACACATTTTTCAAGATACATGTTAACATATTTTATAGGCATGCTATAATTCAATAATTTTATTACCTCTCTCTGTGGGATATTCAGTTAAAAACAACTCTGAAGTTTATTAATCACAAAATTAGAATTGGAACTCTAGTGTCTATTTCTATACATTGCATGCACTTAGAAATAAATTATATTATAATCCTTTTCTTCTTTCAGTTCTGAATCAGCCTGCTGATTTTAACGATACTTTACAAGACAATTTAGCAGCACTGCATATTTTACATAACTGCTACACTTTTCTTCCCAATGACGTAATTTATTACACTTGTGCACAATCGATCATTCTCTACTCGGCCAGGCCACACCAAGTGTCATTGGTCTATCACAGCAATTTAACGCCAAAAATTCACAATGGCATAACCCCTGTCTCTTACTTGTGTGTGAAAATGCGAAGGCTAAAATGCTAATCTTCGTATAAACTTGCAAATGCTTCTCGGTGATGTTGCTAACAGTAACTACAGGCTGACAACAGAGCAATTCAGCGATGTACTTCTGTGCATAGTTTGAATCAGTACAGATTCCCACTGCTTTAAATTGTCACGTGTAACTGTACACACATTAGGTTCCAATGATTAATTAGATATCGCCATCAAGCTGAAAGCAAAACATGCCCTGCGCGGACGCCATGTTCTTTCATATTTGAAAATATTTTGTCTACAAGTTTCATATTTCGCAAGATTTGTTACCAGACAAAATCTTTGGGTCCTACATTAAATAGCGCTCATTTCGCTCTCACTTCAGAAGTTTCCTCAGCATCTATGTTGCTATTATTTACAAGAAATACGAAGTAGGACAATGCAGTGACACCTGGTAGCGTGCTTTTCATACAAGGTCATATCAAAATTCGTCTAGTGATTCATGAGTTGTTAAAACGACAGAGACGCGGATATAATAACATCAATGTATGAAGACAGAAATCTTCATACTCACCGCTGTGATAACCTCAAATCTTATACATCACTGTATCTTCATCTATAAATAAGGAAATTAGACTAACGGTAATAAAAGTATAACTATGGCGGGGGCCGGCCAACAAGAGGGTGAGCAACCTAAATCTCCAAACACGACGCTCTGCCCCTACTGCTAAGTTACAGTTATAATGAACTGTACACAACTTGGTTGGAGAAAGTTTTTTTCAAACGAAACATAAACCTTGTTACCACCATAATATAATCGCGTTCACAATGGCGAAGAAAGTAGACGGGCGAAAGTTAGAGAAAGCTCATGTATATAGACGTTTGTTTGGTAACACAATGTAATGACAAAGGTTTCGCTTTCAAGAACAAAACAAGGGCAAGCGAATGCGAAACCGTGACTGAGGTTTGATAAAGCAGTTCTGAGGAAGATCTAATCTCAGTCATAATGCAGAATTGTTTGTGAGGGGTCAACGCTAACGATTTTCCAGACTGAAACTGAAACAATGGGAATCGTAATCTTGTATTCACTGATCTCTGTTAATTGCTGGTGCTAGGTGCGTTTCGAAAAGGACGTAGGGCCTAAATGCGTTTATTCATTATATACGACACCGATACTTCACTTTCGCTGCACCATGGATCTAATACAGTTTTACCTCATTAAGAATTCATCTGACAGAAAACAAAATCTAATAAAGCTGTAAGTATTTAAAAATACGCAAATTTACGCGAAAATCGAAAATTCGAGAAAATCGCAGAAAACTCGCTAGTTTAATAGAAACATCCACTGACTGTAAGACATCAAAAGGCACTTACGAATCTCTTTTGATGTCCACTCGACTTGCGACACACTGCATATTCGGTCAATCAAGCGACTGCTTTTAAAACGCAACCAACGGTGCATTTGTCATATCTTATAAAATTAAACTTCAGAGACGCGAAATATTTCAAAAGTAATTAGGGGCTTGCAGCTTCGGAGTAGGCCTTCAGAAGGTCAAAATGCGTTGATTGGGTGGGTGGGGGGAAGCTTCACTCCCCTCAGTGATCTTAAATTCTTCTCTTACACAAATTTCCCGTCAATGTCATACTGTGCCTTTAAACTAACCACCAGAATCAATTTAAAGTAATGCACTTGTCTCAACTCTACGGAACACAATCCTTTGGGAGAAGCTAATAATGGCTCATCTGGTCAAGAAATTTCCTAATAATTGGAACCTTATAGTTCTGAACAAGGTGAATCTAGTCCACACTCTCACACACTATTTATTTAAAGTAAATATTAATATTATCTTTCCATATACTCCTAGGTCTACCAAGTGGTTCTTCCCCTTCAAATTTTGACTAATTATGTACTCATTTCTCACTTCCACCTGACACGCTACATGTCCCATTCATCTCATTGTCTTTGACTTGATTACCCTAGAATTTTTTGGTGAAGATTATGAATCATCAAGTTTCTCATTTTGTGATTTTGTCTTGCCTGCCCTCCTTTCCTCGTGTTCAAATATTCCCTTCAGCACTGTTCCCAAATATCTTCAGCCACCTACTAGTCTCCTTCATCCAGAGAACTGATGGCTGCTGTGGGAACTCCTTTACAGAGGAAATGGGGCAGGAACAACTAAGAAAGAGTTACCATTTGTGGAAGTGACTTATATTTTAAGAAACAGTATTTCCAAATTGTCAATATGTACTTATAAGGATGAAACTGGTGGAATGAACAGTAGGGAAAATGAAAGAACCCAAGGAAAGCTTCTTCGATCCATCACAAACTTTCTTTCTCATCCAATAACAAATGTACTGACAATGATCCTTAAAAGCGACAACAATAATTGTTTCTCTGCCTTATATAATTCACAATTTGTAACTGCTCTGCCATCTACTTATCCTCTTTTTGGAATGTGTTTGTGCAAAGCAGGTTTTTAAGACTTAGCCAGATCAAATAGGATTTGCGGCACACCAGTTTCCTTCGGGTGGTTTTCCATTTCCACTGTCATTCATTCCACTATTTAGTTAGTCACTAATTATCATCACATCAGTTCTTAACGTACCATCTCTGAGTAACCTGCAAATATATAACCCATTCTTTTTTGCTATAAAGGAAGGACATACACAAATACAATGCCTGAAGAAAAAAGAGAAAGAGCGATGAAGGGAGGAACATGTGCGAGAGAGAAATAAATAAACAAGAAAAAAGCGCTGTCTCACCTCACTGGGGTTGGTGAGAGCGGTTTTCAAAATTGTTCCGTTCACAAGGTGAGGCGGGATTCCATGCTCAGGTGTCATCATCCCCTTTTGTTTCTCCGCCTGACCTTTCACTTGCCCGTTTTTTGGATTCTTCTTGTGCTTCTTGTATTTAACCTTACAAAACACAACAGATACAAAAATGGCAACACTGTGATGAATGAATAATCATCAGTCTGAATTATCTATATTGAGGACCTTGAGAGACGAACATGTTTTTATGCATCCAAGAAAGTATGATTTCTTCTTTTAACTTCTGACAGGTTTTTAAACCGAATTGGTTTTCTTACATAACATTAACAACACCAGAAACTTAAAGGAAGGAAATACTAAGTTCTACATGTCATCTAATTTTACCCAAGATATATTTTTAAATAAGGTTTCATTCTCTGCTACAAAAAGTATGTCTTATGAAATAAACTCATAGCCAGTTTCCTTTCTGGTATTGTCTGGATCCTCAACAATTTGGGTAAGATATTCAGAATGAGATGCAACAGTTTTTAAAAATTTAACCCATAATATATATTATTTACAAAAATAACAGGAAGCAATTTTAGAAGTTAAGACATCTCTACTTAAAAAGCTATTTATTTTGTAAGGAAATACAGTTTCCCAAGTTATGTATACTTCTACTGGAATTAAAATGTGGACCGTGTATACATGACATGGAAATCACGGGTTACACAGAATTGTGAATATTGTCAGACTATGCATGTACATTGCTGCAAATTGTAAGGGAAAAGGTGAGTAGGGTTGATGGCCTTTCAGAGTATTTTATGCAGTCTATGAATAATTAATTCATTGACCAAATGATACTCATGAACTGCCACTCACGTGGTGAAGGTAAACATTCCCAGCCTGTAGCCAGTCACTTTACTAACTGAGCTATCCTAGTTCCTCAGCTACATACATATAATGAAAGAGAAGAATATATTTCATGGTTTGTTGATGTTCCTGAGAGAATAAATAAAGTTTCTCACTGAAGATAAGAATTTTGTCACTTTTATATTATATCACATGCCTGATTTTATTATTGGCGTTGCTTCTTCATGACAGAAATGGGACAAGAAGAACCAGAAAGAGGCTACTTTCGTGGATGAGACTGATAACTAACAAACTGCTGTGGTTATGCTTAATCTTTCTGATATGTACTAACAAAACTGGTGGAATGAATGACAGGGAAATGGTAAAACCCTGAGAATAATTAATCTGTAAATCCACATTTTGTTTCAAATCAGAAGACCAATGTTGACACCGTTACCACCATGAGAACCTATATTTTATTCTGTACAACACTGTCCACCATCAGTTTTCCATTTCAGTGGGCCATTTTCTGAAAAAAAAAGTGAACTGACAGGGAGAAAACAGGGGTTGTATGTAATTTATGTTTTGTAGTAAAATAGATGGCAGGCTCATAAATCATACAACAGAAACCACGAAAAAATTTATAATACAAATTTACCAGTCACTGTTTGGACATGCTATATACACGTCAAGATTTTCTTAATAGCATGTTGCACAAATTAGGAAACTAAAAGTCCAATATGATTGTTTAAAATTCTACCTTTAATAACATGTAGCTACTTGTTTTAGACAAAAAGGTTTTCATTCTTATTATATTCATATTTCAAGTATGTGGTAACAGGTATTTTATATTAATTTCCCATCCTAAAGGGAAACAAACAGCCTTGACTGGATAATATTTAAACACTACTAAATATAGGCAAGCAAGTAAAATATGTGAGTATAAGTTTGTAGTAATACATTTTATTTCTTGGCTCAAAATATGTTGCTGTTGGTGTCTGAACCTGAGCAATTTATGAGCAACTAAAATTAGAGGGAATTCTGTAAGTGGAACATCATTAGTTATGCACCACATAATACTAAAACCACACATAAAGTTACAAAACTTTTGAATCAAAAACACTGTTCTAATATGAATTAACTTCACGATGCTGGGGTTATTTTATCTCAACAATCCTGCTACTGGGATACTGGGAACGACCCATTCTTCAAGTGCCTGAGCACTGCGGGTCCCAACTTGTTCGTTGGCTTGATCTATAGACATTCGGTAGGACTCCTTGGACGAGAGATCGGCCCGTCGCAAGGCCTCTACCTGTACACAGGACAGCACAACACAGACAGAAACATCCATGGCTTGAGTGGGATTCGAACCCACGGTCCCAGCGACCAAGCGGCACAAGGCCCACGCCTCAGACTGCGCGGCCACTGCGGACCCCACGATCCTGCTACAAGCAGAAATATGTCGCAAGAAGCTGGGTGAATGAACTAGACATATCTTGATCTTAGGTTACTGGTAATTATTTTAAATATCCATGACCAAATTTAAACAGTGATTTTATGTTAAAACTATGCCTTTCATTTTGTAACATTATTTTTAAATACGTTTATCTGGTCATCGTGTGAATTTTTGAGGAGGGACCAACTTTACCACCACTCAAATTTTGTATGATGGTACAAATATGAAGCTTTGGTATGAGCCATTTACGTACGTCACAGTGACAACTGGCAAACTGCTGCAGGTTAAGTATGTTATGTTCAGTACATGTATGTAGTCCATGTTGCATAACAATCTACATTTCTGGAAAGGTGCATACATTATTAGGCTTTGTTGGTAACAGCAAATTCTTTTACATTCTTGTAAAAATATTAGAACATACAGCTGAAATGTGCCAAGTACTGTCAGTCCCTATATTTTTGTATGGATATAAGAATAAAATTGAAATGTCCAGAGGACAAGACATTACAAAAGATATTTTTAAGGCAGTTAAACACTGCCCGAACTAAAATATTTGACAAATTTTTAAATATTTATTCAGTTCATAATGTGCAGTGAACTACAGAAAATTGAATGATTCATCTTAAACAATAAAGCCAAACAACTTTAATCATCATGTTACAATATATTATCCCAGTGAAGCAAGGGATATTTCTGACCCATGATGGGAACTGAAATCAAAACATGTACAAAGCATCTCCAAAAGTGACTATGTTTTGCTATCAAGCTTGACATTTCATTAACAAACCAGTTTCAATATCTGGATGCTTCAGTATTTAGGTGAACTGGCTGATATTTTTTACGCCGAAAATAACCTATGGATTCTCTAACACCTACTACCCTAACTATTTTGCATTAATGTAGAATAATTTGTTAATGTAATGAAAAGTGGAATTTTAAGGGAAAAACAGCAAGAAGAAACTTGATACAGTGGAACTGTGTTCATGAAAACATAAAGGGAAGAAAATGGAACATGTCTGACTTTTTAAACTAGAAAAATATGGTATGTATATTACATTAGAAATTAGAGCCTTTATTAGTGCTTATTTTCTGTCCCCTATTTGTACCCAATCCAGTTTGAAATATTCCAAATGTACTAAATATATGGCATGGGACAAATGGAGAGAATGTGTTTAATTTCAGTTCAGGCAATTATCTGTCACTAATTTCAAAATACAATGTGAAAGGTACATAATTAAAAATAAATTGAAGCTCTTTCTACCTATACCTTGTACAAATTATAAACAGCTCCTGAATTTCGGCCTCCTGGCATCCGGTCCTCTCGAACAGCTGCCACAGAAAAATAAATACTGTTATGTAACAATCAATGTGGGGGTCTTCCAGTATAAAGATTGTCCTATAATTTATTTGGTTACATATTTAATATATGAAGCTCAAATGTATGGAATTATATGACTACTTACTTGAATAACAATATTCTGGTTGGTGAGAGTGAGTGATGCTTTAACTCGTGTTATAAACAACACAAAAGAATTCCCCACTGCTCAGGGGATGCTGTAATATGCCAATATAAAGTTCAACATGCCAGTCTTAGTCTGTAAATGCACATTATAAGGACAATCAAATAAAGGAAGACAAGATGGTTGCAGCATGCATCACAGTTTCTGTGATAGTCAAAACATTCCACACATAGCTTTCTAATATTTCAATATAATGGTGAGAACAAAATCTCATAATGGCAAGTAACTCAAATAATGAGTTAAGATTAAAACCCTGGAATCTTACTTTTATTCACAGCTTCCCAGCAGCATGACACCAGATATTTTGCAACAATTCAACACGTTTACTAGCCTTACAATGCTAACTATGAAGGACACTTCAGTAGATATGATGTATTGCAGTATGATATATATCATTCTTTGGAATATGTTTCCAAACTAATTTCTTTCTACCCAATGAATATTTATTACACATTAAGTAAGGGACAATTCTGACTAAAATTCTGAGGAACCAGAGTTACAAAGCAACCCTCATCATACAACAAAGGGCAAAGAAGAAGAAAAATATTGCTCTTTGTGTTACATATGAACATTAACTATTTACATCCTGAATATAAACCCTATATTAACATCAATTAAAAACAGTGGAACCCAAAACTAGATGCACACTTCAGACATATACAGTTTCAGTAGTCTTTTACTGTTACAAACATGTATTTTTTTAAACAAAAACTATATGTAACTACAAAATTACACAGACTATGAAAAAATTCAATATGGGTCAGGATGAATATCCTAAATATAGAGACATATAGCAAACATAAACTAAATAAATATATTACTATGTAAAAATTACTGGTATATGAAAAATATCATAAACATTATACATGGTGCTTATGCTGCAATGTGAGAGTCAAATATATTTTACCAACTACAAAAAGCAGAGTCCTTATTAAAAAGTTAATCCAGGGTCCTGTCCTGAGCAATATATGCTCATTAAACAAACACAAAAGTCAAAACACTACTTGTTAATACTGTTCAATCCATCTGAAACAAATATTCATTAATTCAATAAATGTAACTTATATAAGGACAGACAATGAAGGGAACACAAATTAATATACTTTATCTTTCTGAGAAGACTTTACAGTTTTTACATAAAATTATTGTTACCAGCAGTTAAAAAACAGGGGAAAAAAGAATACTGAAGCATCATGTACCATAATCCATAATAGTTCACATTGAAAAATAGTCTGTAAGAAGTAATTAATTTTACAGTGATTATAACAAGTGATGCAAGATATAACAACTGTAATTAAGAACAACATGAAAATCTGTCATACTGCAGTTTCAGGGGTACAGAATCTCATATGGACATCAATTGTCTGCAATACTGTTACACAGTAGAGGTTACATGTTGCATGTTACAATGTCAATATTGTTACTGTTACAGAAGTCATGCATTTATTAATAGTTATGAGCTCTTTACATGAAGCGCATAAAATGACATTGGGATGTTTAAGTCAAAAATTGTCGGGTGAATTTAATTTTACCTTATGTCAATCAGTCACTTTAAGCTCTAATTAATATCAGTGATTTTTTTTCCAGCATATAAAAACTGGTAAAGTAAAGCTACCCCACTACACACCATGGAGGGGCTTGTCGGGAGAGAAGGTATAGCTCCTGTTCATTCTTAACCTTGGCACTAGATGGGGTGAATGGTCGGCGTCATGCCCCAGCTACACTTTACCCCCATAAAAAAGAATCCTAGGTACCCACTGGACAGGGAGACTGGTTAAACCCCAGAGCTGGTCTGGATGCACAGGCTAGAGGAGAAATCCCTTGCCTTTGCCAGGGATCAAACCCCAGTCATCTAGTTCACAGTCAGACACTATTCCGATGGGCTTCAATAAAACTTGTTCAGGGGATAAAAGTATAGGATATCCCATTAAAATTAAGAACATTCAAATCTCTTTTGGATAAGGTGGATATGTAATAAGTAAAAAGCTAAATAATCACTGAGT
Source organism: Zootermopsis nevadensis (assembly GCF_977971745.1). NCBI lineage: Eukaryota > Metazoa > Arthropoda > Insecta > Blattodea > Termopsidae > Zootermopsis > Zootermopsis nevadensis. The sequence continues at coordinate 13,371,873 of NW_028259192.1, read as the reverse complement.
CTGTGTGCAGTGTATGTGCACTGTGAAAAGCATCTTTGGGTCAGTACATTCAAGTCTAATAAATAAACATCAAGGACAATGAGACATATGTAAAATTGCAAAAAGAAAAATAAAGCATAATCTACTGGACTATGCTTCTTCGCTCATTTTAATGCAGCTGCAGCCTTGGAATATATCACTCCGACAATGTTTTTTCAGAGTTCACCTGTGGATGGCACATGCATATAAAAATACCAGGACTGAGAGACAGATTAAGAACTTGCCCAGCACATTTTACAAGTATGCCTATACTTTCTGAATCAGTAATAAGGCACAATCAAAACTGCACAATATTTTATTACAAGCCTCAGTAAGTCCTACTCTACTGCCCCCACATAATTAATTAATTAACTGTTCCACCAAATGACATCTACTGAAAGGAATGGCTAATCTTTCTAGTGTTGCATATCAAAAGGTATGAAAATAGACAGAGAATGTTACGCCTGTTCTAAAGCTTGCACTGGTTATGTGACAACTTACAAACTTGTATTCAGAATGTAAGATAGTGTTGGTGATCATGTGGATGAAATATTGCTTGAGAATATTTGGCAGCTACATCATACTTAAATAGCCATGCAATGACTTCACATAAAAAGTGGGCACACTTTTAGAAAGTAGCACATTGCTATGTTTCATGTTAACATCCAAGAGTTCTTTATCAAATTGAAGTTGTTGCAAATGTTCTTTCATGTAGTCATACTTAATTTCAGTTCGTAGGAAATCTTCATAGGACGACTTGGAGTAATGCCAAGAAATAAAATCCCTGCTGCCATGTGAACAAGCCTAGAGATCAGAAAATCACTTTTACCAGTTTTAACAACCTGCACACAATAAGAGCTGATTAGAATTTGATTTATGGAAATTGTGAATATTATCTTAGTCAAGGTGCGAAGGTCCATACAGTGCCAAGGTTAAGAATACGTGGAGATATACTGCCATTCCCACAGAAATCATGTAAAATTAATTAATTAAAGCACATGGGTTTCATATGTGCGTCACTACTACGCATGTGCTATCTGAAGTTACCGTATCTATAATTATTACCTTCAAATTAATGGGAACTAATTTTCAATTATGAATGACTTCAAAACAACTGTGCCGATCTCTTTCGAAAATCAATGAGTTAGTGTAGCTTATAGCAATAAATAGTACCTTCAAAATAAAGTTTCATACAAAGATTCAAACCACAGACAAAAGGAAACGCTGGTACGAACCTTGGAGAACCATACCCTGCTCAATGCACTTCTTGAAGCGACAATACTGACATCTGTTGCGCTGCGCCTTTGTTATCTCACAGTTGCCATCAGCGACGCACGTGTACACACGTCTGTTCTGTACCGTGCGTTTGAAGAAACCCTTACATCTAGAAACAACCAAAACCGACCCTAGTTCAAGCCGTCCAGAACCAAGTTTCCATTCACATCACTGTCCGTCCTTGTTACTGTTCCTTACGCTTTCCACCTCGTGTATCAGCGCATTCTCTTAAATACATACATTTATTTTTATCGAACTACAGGTAATTATGCAACTTATATCACAATTCAGTCTCAAATAATTTCAAAACCACTGGTCTAGATTTAAAATCAAATACAAGAGTAATCACAACTGTAGTGTGAATATGAGAGACAGATATAATCCATGTTCCAAAACAGCATTGTCCCCATTGGAAGTTTCATTATTAGAAGACTCGGAAGACGCAGGCTTAATTTTCATCAGATTCGTAATCACACAAACAACTGGAAGTTTAAAATAATTACTAAGTATTGGATTATTGAATTTTACAACTTCTCAGACGATGCACGTTATTTATTGTACAGGGGAATCCGAAAGACAATTTTCAATATTTCTGGCCCCATACATGTCCTTAAACACAAAATAGATAGTTTTATTACTATATACATGTTTAAAAAGAACATTATACGCATTTTAAACATTCATCATTCAATCTAACCGAGCACAGTACATTCTGTAGAGGAAAACAGTATCAAGAACAGACGCGTATTAAGAAACACACCAAGATGTTTTAGCTGACAGATGTGTCACAGAGAGTGTTGATACAGTAAACAAGAATTATTTTCCCATCCTTACACCACCAAATGTTAATTTAACTGTTACTGACACCATACATATATACACACCTTACTTTGAGAGTTGAAAGGATGACTACATTAAGATGGCTGGCTTCTGGGATGTTGAGCATGTAGTCTGGTAGATAGACCACTGACCGACGTTTCAGAGGAGCTTACTGCTTCCATCTTCAGGGCGATCGCTCAATATATAACAGACTACACGACGCATCATCCAGAAAACATCCATCTTCGTACATGTCACCGTGAGAACCTTAAATCTCACCGACGATTGCATTATACAACACCCATCTACTACCATATATTTAAATGTGGAGGAAAAAGACACGATGCTGTGAATAATTTCCATTTTGAATCAAAATTTCCTATCTCTGTATCAGCAGCACGGACCCTGCAGTTGTCCATTGATAATAAGAATGCAGGCTTATTCGTCAGCACGCACACAGACACGTTCATTTACACGTGGGAAGGTCAAATGTAGATAAATAGCGATCAGGCACAACGGTTAGTTTTCAATCCGAAACAATATTCCAGAACTTCCCTATAAACAATTAAAAGAAGAAATGTCCTAATTGAGTAGCCGATGGTCACTCAACGAGTCAAGACGCGCCCCACCTTTTGTGGAATCATTACTCTTTTCACAAGATCACGACACTGGAACCTGCCCAGATTCAGTTAATGCAGTCCACACTCTCACATTCTGTTTTTAAGATCCATTTTAATATTACCCCCTTCTACTTCTAGATCTCCCAAGCTGTATTTTCCAATTGTATGTGAATTCTCATCTCTTCGTAAGTGGTACATGTCCAACCGATTGCATTATCACTCATCTGCATTGGCATATATAAAACGCAACAAATTCTTTCATTTAACTCCGTTTCTACTTGCACAAATGGAATAATTTTCAGTAAAATAATGCGTTAGGTAAGGACTGGACGACTGAGATTCGATTCGTGGCAAAGAGAGGCATTTTCCTCGCAGCCACCCGGTGCAGATCAGCTCTTTCCTTGGAGGTAAGTGAGCTGATGGTTCACGAACATCCAACAACGTGGTCTAGAATGCATGGAGTTACACCTCCGATACGCCTTCATGGCGCGGTGCTCAAATACAGGGGAAACATGATCTCGTACCTTTCTCAAATGGATACTTTCTGAAATTTAGATTCGAGTTTTTAAAAATAATTTGTAGATTGTTATTTCAGAGCTGATGTAAGCCTATAAATTGCTCTCCTTGTTCGTATTCCTACAATCAATCGACAACTGATACAACACTATTCAAAACATGTCTAGGCTACTATATGTAAAGCGTCAGAAAAAATGTAAAACTATTTACAACATGTAGGCCCTGCTCACTCCGCTTCAAACGGGAAAAATATGACGAAGCAATGGCAAGTAGACTGTGTTCCATTAGGCATTCAGACGTCTTATTCTCACACACAAGAGAAACGAAATGTCCACACAACGCATTCACATTGCATCGCAATATTTTGTCTACAGGGAAACGAAAGAAAATGAATTTGAAAGATCTGGGTGTTCAGGGCAACCTGTAAGGCTGTGTTAAAGTACAAGTATCACACATCTGCCGCGGACTTCGGTCTCAGAGGTTAGACTTGCATCTAAGTTCTCAGCCTTGTAGAATTGCCAGGGCATGGTTATTTACACAGAATAGGTTAGATGGAGCATAGCTACTAAGGTAGACAGACAATGTAAGCTCTTCCGTCCACATGTGACGGAGTACGACTCACCCCTCGCAGGTGATGATACCGTAGTGCAAGCCAGTAGCCTTGTCCTCGCAGATCATACAGATCATCGGCTGTTCCTCCTCCTCTTGTTCTTCCTGAGGATGACTCATCGGGTGGTGTTCCGCCCCCAGAACAGCCATGCTAGAAGGTGACAACTTCTGTTCTCCGTTGCCACCATTTCTATGCGTCCAGGTCAAAGGAGGGCCCCCAGAGGCTGACGTGGACGTCAGATTCAACGCCTGCATCTGTTGCTGTTGGGAGACGGGTAACTGCGTCAGGTCCCCTGCCCATAACCTCTCCATGTTCAAGGGCGGAGGGAACTGCGGAGGTCGGGACGACGACGCTACAGCCGTCTGCAGGTGGTGGTGGTGTTCCTGGCCGAGGTTCAGCAGCATTTGTGCCGCAGACTCTTCGCTGCCGTTTCCACTAGAAACCGGCGAGGGAGAGGAGGACCAACAGGACGTGGAAGTGGAAGTTGAGGCGGCGGAAATAACCTGCTGGGGTGGTGGCGGTTGCTGCGTCTCCAGGGAGGCGGGTTGAGACCAGATCATAGTCCGCACTCCGCCAGCCTCACCCATTATAACTGTGGGCGCGGAGCGAAGGACTCCCGGAGACACGCCGGTTGATCGCGACGACAGAACGTGGCTTGCCGGTGGCTTCATCTCGTGGTGCAACAGAGTCAACGCGGATGTCGCCGTGCTTGTCTGCTGAGGGCTGAAATTCACACCCCCACCGCCTATCAGTTCGGGGCGCACCCCATTTATTCGACACGCGGCAGCTACAGGGCTACTGGGCGATACCCAGAATGTCGGTGGAGGAATCATGCAGCTACCCGGACTCGTGACCAGCACGTTAGCACGTTGCTGCTGCTGCTGCTGCTGCTGCTGCGACGAGCTAGGCCCCTGCCTTTGCATCAATGTCTGATGCGTTTCACCAACACAACCACCACCCCCATCGAAAACACTATTATCACCGCCTTCTTTCTTCACCTGTGGTTCGCCTGCACGGGCTTCGCCGCCTTCCTCTTCCGGGGCTGGCTCCTCTCGCTGAGGTGTCATCTCAGGTTGTGCCGAGTCCGGGGAAGCCCTGTGCGTCATATCACGTGAGTCACTCGGAGCATCGACTCGGAAGACCACTGACCGAGCGCTATTTTGAGGCGAAATGTGAAATTACAAATTTATTATTGAATGAAAACAAAAGGACAGCCGCCATGTGATTTGAAATCACTGATTCAGAACTTTCTAACAACCAGATGCGTCGAATTATTTTGTTCACTCGTTTAATTTATTTACAGGCTAGAACATTATTTACTTCAAAACATAAAACTAATTTTAATCATAAAAAATAAATTATTTCAAATATATGGTCCCTTCATGCTAAGACTTTTACAGATTGTTACAGACAATTTATATATAGGTGGTTCATAATAATTACAAGGAGTTCCGGACAAAAGTAATAAAACCAAGTTTCATACTGTGCAAATTTTTAGTCCTAGAAAATTAAACAGTGTTTAAAAATGTTTGGTTTGATTAGCTACATTACGTCTTCTTTTACCACATACATGAAATGGCGCTAGTATCGTCTCACGTCCGATATGGTGTTGCTACTGATTGAAAGTAATTTTAAAGACGAGGTAAGAGTGTATGCCATTTCCAATTTTGTGTTTATTCCAATTTAAATTAATCATAATCAAATAATCCCACTTATTAACACGCATAGTGCCACTTCTCTTACATTTACTTCTTATACCACAAAATTCCGTAATTGCGGAACACTGGATCCTTTCTAGTATAACTGAACTGTTATGTCTACAACACGAAGTTCCATTTCACATTCCAAGTTATGGCAGCGCTGCGCAGGTCCTGTAAATCTGATCAGATACAAATTAAACCGTATTTGGAATATACGAAGTCTGATCAAAATTTTCGGGGGTAGAATTTATTTTAGAGAAATGAAGCACAAGACAGGGAATATTTAGCAGGAGCTGAAGTCGCCAACTTTCGTGGTCTTGACAAGCACAACATTCCACTGGTTCCCTTATCTAATTTATTTACCGGATTTGGCACAGAGTAACAAAATTTTATTCCAAATACCGAACATCCTCTAAACGGTACTTTTTACTTCAAAGTGCTTCCGAAAAACAATGCCACATGTATGTCAACAAATTACATTATCGATGAAATCACCGTTCAACAAACAACAATAAATTAATTTTATGGCGATTAATCGTATTAACTGTAACGATATTCAATTTTGCAGCCAAAATGTTTAACCTTCGGACTTGCCTATCAGACTTCGTACGTACGAGTACTCTACTAATAGCGTGGCTATTCATCCAGGACAATAACTGAAGTCACTTGTCCTCATGCTTAGTAATAAAACACTACTTATTATAAATGAAGACATAGGAAAAAGCTTGCTATTTTCTGCAGTAATAAGTTATTGACGTTGTTACACTGTGCTGCCTTAATGAACCTTCTGTTATTGTAGGTGTCCAGTTCATATTACTAATACATGTAATGGTGTTCTACCAGAAATTATTGTCTAAGGATGCATTACCTCCATCGTATAAACAACAGTGCAAATTAACAGCTATTCGGCATTCTTCTCCCTATTAGTCCGTTAAATCGAGGGATTACTGCGTAACTAACTCAGTAAACTGAAAAAGTGCGACAAAACGTAAATGAGAAAGAATTTATGCCAACGAAAACGCAATTGTCCAGATCCACTTACCTGTCTCTATGTGCAGGACTGGGAGAAGACCGGACACTCTCGGACGCCGCTTTGGGACAGGGCGACACGGGTCCTGCCATGTCCGGTGACGACGTACTGGTATCCGCCACACTCTCGCCTGGACAGATAGACACAAAGGCAATCAGTGCATCCCTCGCGTCGCGATGTGCATCTGTCTTGACCTAGTGTGGCTGCTCGGCTCATTAACTGATTCTTAATTACGTTATTAAAGGGCGCATGGAGGGAGATGAGGACTGGATATGAAAAACGGAGAAATGGAAATGCAGACGAGAAAGCACCTGGGAGACCTAGGCATAGATAAGATGATAATATTAAAATGAATGGGTCGTAAAGTGTATGGGTGTTCACAAGATTCATCTGGCTTGGGATAGAGTTCGATGGCTCCATAAATTTGGAGGAACTTTTTTAAAATCTAAGCCACTGTCAGCTTCATAAGAAGGACTCTGCTCCGGTGAGCTCGCTTTCCACATTTTATCGATGTTGATCTTCTTGGCGAAAGGCAGGTCCTATTCCGAGAAATTTTAAAGCCAAACTAACGCCTTATTTCGCGAACTGTAAGTAGTAAGACGCACTCCAATATTTGCATTTCAGTTACACTGCAGCCAACCCACTCACTCAAAAACAGACACTCTCTCGCCTGCACACCCACTCATTCCCGAGTGTTCATTCAGAATTTTCGAAGAGTCATGCAACTCATACTAAAGTATTTATTTTTGGTTGCAATTCAGTGCTATTAGATTGGATTCATATGCACACTACATCGTTGTGACTAAACAAGAGACCAATTAAGTTATGTCATGTTGTAACCTGCGCGAGGCAGTCCGTCAGTTGTCTTTTAACAGTCGAAGTGTAAGGCTCTCCTTTTTCACACTGTTGAACAAACCCTTGCATCTCGTTCTCACTATTCTTGCCAGAACGAGTTTTGGGTCGCATTTTACGATTCTCCTGTGCCAAACAAATCGATCGTTTCCGTCATTGCTAAAAGTCTGCGCCTGGCGGAAGGAAGTGTCAGTGGCCTAATCCAGGGCAATATCCTCAGTCAAGACAACAGGTTTCCGAGCCGACATTTGAACCCAGAACCTCCCGAATAAGTAGGAGTGCTAACTAATGGACCAGGGCGTTCGGTCAGTCGACACATATAACAAAATATTATCAGAAATCCGATTTTTTCCTTATGAATGATGGGACAACGTTACAGGAACATCAAGTTTCGTTCAGCCTTCCTTCTTATGTTTTATTCGTGTTTTCGCCGTTGATAATAATTCTGTGTTCCTTACAGACCATCCACCACTTTCTTTAAAACCTCTTACTCAGGAAAAATAGTATTTATAAGTGAATTTCTAATTGATTTACGATATTCGGAAAGTAAGTAGAATATTTAAAAATAAATTGACGTCTGACCTTAAGGTCTGGCTCGGGACCGTTTCTCGGGCTACATTGTGTTGACTCGTTCGTCAGCTCTATGTGGGCGGAACTTCCACTGACCCCCATGCTGATGCTCCATCAGGAACGCGGAAATTATCATGAGAAAGGAAAATGTCGGATATTATGAAACACCAGCAGCTACCAAGGCCGGCACTCAGACTTGTCTCCAGTACAGCAAAAGGCAAAGGAAGGAATGGACGACTAAGTTTCTTTCTTTCACTACTCAGGACCATCGCGGAGCAATGTCGCTCTTCATATTAAAGTTTAAGACACGCTTTCGTTCTGTAAATTATTAATACATAGGTCCAATAAACAAAATTCAAAGCTATTGTTATATATGCAGTGCACCGATACGACATATACGCACGCGGCACAAAATACGTAAAACACCGATATTTTTGTATCTTTATCACTTTACCGCTTTCTTCGTCCGCTTTGTCCCCTCAAGTTCTTTTCACCTCCCTTCCGTCTTCCTTCTCTGTGCCTCTCAACGACACCGAAAAATATCAGCCATGCTACGGATTATATTATTATAACTTTTCGTAAACCAAATTAAAAAGAATTTCAAAAGCTGCCAAATGACAGCAGCATTTGCAAAATAGAACCTTTTTGCCATCTACTTTCATTAATAAATAATTTTAGGTTCCTGTGAAATCAATCAAAAATTAATCTGAGTTCTATATAGACCATTACAGATAGGAATATATACATATAGCTGCATATTTTATGTTACGTTCAAAACATAGAACCCGGAATTAAACTTCCTGGGAAACGAAGTCCACGGGCCCTAAATAATTTTCAAAAAACTAAGTGCTTCTCATATTTTCACTTGATGGACAAAATATATGGAAACGGAAGAATGTGGTAAGAAAACTAAAAAAATGATACGCAAAAACACAGATGCAGTGAGGGAATTGTTCTCCTGATTATGTTCGGGAGGTGACAGGTTCTAATTTCGGCCATAAGACTGGCTACTAAAAGGTTTCTTTGTATTCATCAGTCATCCTCAAATAAATTCTGATAAAATACCATAATAAGCCACGAGATCTTTTTTCCATACTTTTACAAACCCGCAATTCACGATAATCCTATCGTTCGACGTTAATATATACAACCTATGAGCACGAAACAGTGTCATTAAATAATACAAGGATAACTTTATAACACAGATGAGGAAAGACGTCTGATCTATCTGCGACTTGACCGAAGACACGTGCACACAGGATAAGCTTTTACTGCAACGAAGGTTCTCACAACAAAAACTGAATTTTCATAATTACTCAGCAAGGACGCCAATAGCAAAACCGAGATGTGGTTTGATTTATTAGGACATTAGCCATTTTGATGACAGATCTTTGTCTGTATGTTGTGAAAACCGAGTATAGTGAACACATTTTTACATCGTGGGTTTGTACAGCCATCAACTTACCCGGAGTCGAGATGTTCGTCGTTTTGTTCCATGTGGGAAACTTAAAGGGCAGACACTGAAGTAATATGTCCAAGAAAATTAAACACTACATAGTTCGTGAAAGTTGTTTCACTCAAGTTTTAAATTATTTCTCTTCCCGTTGAAAAGTACAGAAATTTACTGAAAGCAGATAAATTTTTCAAGAGATGTGCTATTACTATTAGCCTTGCTTTTTTCACGTCTTCCCCTTCTTTCGTCCTATTTCTTCTACTTATTTTTTTCCTTTTCTGCTTTTCGTTGTTATTTTTCTTCTTTAACTAATCCTTATTGTTCTCCGTTTTTCTTTCTCTTTTCTGGTTCTTATCCTTCTTATTCTCCTTCCTTTTCTACGTTTCATCCATCGCCTTCTGCTTATTCTTGTTCTCGTTCCTCTACTTATATTCTCCCGTTGCACTGCCTTCTACAATTCTGTTTTAACACTTCCGAATACAAACGACAAACTAGCTGTAGCAGGTGTCCGAATCAACAGAGCTCTGTTCCACTACGGAGCGTCATGACGCAACTCTTGTTTCTTAAACAGAATTCACCCAGTTCACTCTGATAACGCCGTCGAGCAGACCACTCTCGAGTTCCCGTCACAGAACGGAATACGTCCACAGAACATCGCCACTCTGCTATGTCGCGGATACAATACTGAGTGTTTCTCTCACAACAAGAATCCAAACGGCCTTAAACTTATCAGAATGAGATTCAAAAGCGAAGGTTTACAACCTTGGACACCGCTTCGAGGAGAACTGGCTGCAGAAACTGTGGTTAATTTAGATCGAGTTTTCTTGACTGGCACACGATAAGTGATTCACACTCAGAAACAGCTGTACACGAAACAGTCTGAATACAGAAGTCCCCCTCCACTATAGACAAGAATGTAGGTCATTTTGTTAATACTTTGCTGGTACTAGTAGTGTTGAGCCTTCGGGTTCTAGTGCCACGGTTTTAAAGCTAAGTGACATGAAAAGTTCAAGATCTTCCGTGCAAATAACACAAACTCTTTCGACGTCGAGGCTCTAGCTGTTTATTGATTTCCTTCAGTTTCTCCAGACAAACGCTGGGTTCTACGTTAAAATAACTCACTGAGTCGTCGTATTGCTGAATCAGCCCGGAAGAAGTATGTCCTCCGAAGTGCTAGTATCCACCTACAAGTGGGTGTACAAAACCGCACGGCATCAACCTGGAAGTCCGCCATCTGCATATCCGCCCCGTGAGAACTTCGCATCTCACGTTCACGATCTGCAGCCATGCTAAAAATTTTCGTACCAACATAGTCTATATGAAGAAGAGATTCGAACAGCTCAGCCATTTGGTGACTGCACTGCGGGCTGAATGTCTGGAGGTTTGTTTCAGGAGGAGAGAGAGGCTTTCTCTTCACCACTGCGCCCAGACCGACTCTGGGACCCACCCAGCATTCTGTCTAATGAGTACAAATGTACCGCGGTCAAAGCAGCCAGGGCGTGAAGCTGACCACTCACCTTCATCTAGTTCAGAGGCTCAGAATGTACAGGGACAACTTCAACGTCTAACAAACAATGATTCATTAGTTAGGGTCATCAAATTGGAAATATTTCACATTGTGCCACGTCGCTTACTTAGATATTACAGGACAAGTATGAAAAACCAAATACTGTAGTTTAACCATTTATAAAATATGAAAAGTCTTACATTCTAAGAAATAATTGTTATATACCAACCGAAAGGAGAGATACATGGAACACTCACCTATGAGTCCACATGGCGTCACAACCGAAAACAACATTGGCAAGAATTTGTTCCTATTGTATTACGTATTATTTAACACACCAGCGAACTTAAAATATTACAATCTCAATGTCTTCGCACTGTAACTACAAGCACAAACAAACACGTGTGTAACTTCAGAGGCGTGTGTACACCATAATCATAAATGTGATAAAAATAAATGCAGACTCGTCTAATTGCTATCATTATACTTCACGACATGAACCGTAAATCGTAAAGGCGAAGCAAGACAAACTTCGAATGTCAGAAAAACGACAAAAGCCATAATTTTTACCGTCGATAAACGAGTACTTTGGAGGAATGCAAACTGGCACATGGTTGCCGATTTACATTGAGATGGTTAAGTGTACAGGCGACTTAAGCAAGGACAGGAAACCTTCACATCCGAGCGGTTCAATGTTAATGCAGTTTAAAAAAAATTAAAAAAAGAGACAGCGTTGATTAAATACATACATCATAGTAATCGTGGTTATGAAAGTCCGTGACGGCCAGCAGTTCCGTATCGTACCAAGATCATGATTGATGCGCCCTTGTTCTGACTACCGTTATGTTTCCCAGATGCAATGGAATATTTAGATGAAACTGGGATTACTAGTCTAGCGAATTACGCTTACAGTTTCATTTGCTTCCCCCAAATGCATGCAAGATATTCAATAAATAGCAAAAAAGTACACTTTAACTTCAGTGTCTGAGTACAGAAGCAAACTGAAAATAGTGGAACATACCTTACCTTTGTACATTTAAGCCACACGGTACCTATCACAGATAATACCAACATACCTACAGACTGCCAAGAAGAACCCTACCATCCAAACGTCCACAGTCTCCACAAGCAACTCCAGTCATACGTTTAGTTCCTTGAAATAGGGGACTACATCGTCCTTCCACATCCTTCCCTATTCATCATTTTACATTTTCATCATTCAACGCCACAAAACCTTTATAGTTGAAATAGCGTCATTAAATAGCTCAACAATTGACAATGGACACTATAAAACAAAGACCGATGACACATTGTAAAATAACAAAAATCAACAATCAGTCTCACTTGGCTGTATAACCTCTGCAAAAGAAACAACGTCCTTAAATAACATGAAAATCAATCCCACAAAATATACATACAAAAAGAAAGTGTCCAGCGTAAACAGCATGACTATACGTTATTCTTTGTAACTGAGCGCAGTTCCAAATGTGTGGTTTAAAACACAGCTAGAAATTAAAATCGTAGATACGCGAACAGTCTCCGGGTGTTTTGCTGGACTTACTTCCAATGTAAGAACATACCGAGATCGACAGTGAAAGAAACTTAACCAGAGCTCCGACACCCGCGGGCAACAGTTTTACACGCCTTTCCAAAGAATAGCTAGCAAGCAAGCGCCGAGGAAGACTTTTTGTGTTTTCTACTGGGTGAAGGTCACCCCACACAGACATAACGGTAAATGAGATGTCCGGCCTTTCAGTCTAAAGGCATCTTCTGCTCGTTATGAACGCCGCTTTGGTTCACTCTATCAGTTTCGCTTCCTGTTGCAGCCATTTTAATGGACGGTTCTTTTATTAGGAACTTCGTACACATATTTCTGTCCAACATGTCAACTTTACAGGCCCACACGTTCTTCGTTACACACTTTCACATTTTTACTAAACAGTGCGAACAATAAATGTTGCAAACTTGGGGCTAGGTACAAAAAAAGAAACCAAGGCACGGATTTTTCTCTTTCCTGCGACGTCCATACCGGATTTGGGGTCCACCCGCACTCTTAACATTTGTACAAAAAATGTAAAGTTGTCCTTATGCTTGATTAATCATCACGTCATAAAGACGTATTGTTGAGCGAAGACATAGCTCATACATTACCTCGGCACTTGTTATATGCGAATGATCGTCACCTCAAGGAAGCTTCTACGCTGTGCATTAAACAGTATTTGGTTGCTTAACGATGAACTGATCGTGGATGTAACAAGCTTTAATGCATGATGTACCGCATACAATATCCTAGTTACTAGCACGCTAAGAAAACGGAAGGAATGTGGAATACGAAGGATTATACAGAGCGAACGTTCAATGCCTCCAATTTTGTTACACAGTTCCGCATAACCAACTGAAGTCTCTCGTTCTGGTCTTCCTTCAAGCGCTTCGTAAGGAAATAAACCACTGCCGCAATGAATACCGTGCATTAACCGACTAAGAGCCAATAACTAGTTTGATTGTATACAGCCTTTGTAAAAACATTTAATGGAATACAGTCAGTTTAAGAAATGAAAATATGGAACAAGGGACCTGATAAAAAAAAAGTAAATAAACATATTAAGGAACCAAGAAAAAATACTTGCTGTTTACGAAATAAACATTAATGTTTCAAGTAAAAGAGTATAAAATTTGAAGATTTCTGTCTTCTGGGTTGTTGCGCTGTGTAGTCTGGTCCATGTTTACCAACGTTTCGGAGGTTATACTGCCTCCGTCATCAGGGCGATGAATATCGACCAGACTCCACAGCGCAACAACCCAGAAGACAGAAATCTTCATACTCATCGCCCTGATGACGGAGGCAGAATGACCTCTGAAACGTTGGTAAACATCGACCAGACTACACAGCGCAACAACCCAGAAGACAGAAATCTTCATACTCACCGCTGTGAAAACCTCAAATCTTACACAGTATAAAATTTGTTGTGTGGGAATGCATAATATAAACATTTGGAGGCACAGAACATTCAACCTACGTATGTCTGTAGCCTATGTGTTTGTTTTGATCGTGATACATAGTTATATTTGTTCAGTATGTTCGTGTGAGAGCAAAAAATGCAAATAGAAACGGATCATAATGAGGGAAACGTTTGCCCATAATTGACATTAATAATTTCAAATGTGTACTAAGATAAGGAGTAATACGAGCATTGCATTGTGAAATTTGCACTGCTTAGTAACGTGTAGTTTACTCTTTTAATAACTGCTATAAAAGTGTAATGTAAGCTAACAACTATTTAGTCAATTATTACTGAAAACAAAATGTTAAATTAGCAAAATAATACAATGATAATGTGGTAAAATTCAATCGAAGCTTTCCAGAACATGAACTTCTTCTTTTCCTTCTTAACTTAAAATAACGACTTGTATACCAGGAAAACCCTAAGATTTCATTGTCTCCGCAGGGTATGGACATTAAGATACAACTAATGCAAAATTTAAATTCAGGTAACAATTTATAGGTTTTCATTATTTGGAAATACAATTTTAGCATTCGTGCATTACTCATGGAAATGTTAGTATGAATGAATACAACACTGAAATAAACATTATACACCACATTCACTGACGACTGTCATACCGATATAGACGATAAGATTATCAACGTTCATTGAAAGCAGAAAATAATTTTTATAACTCTAAAACCAGACAGAAACTGAAATTCAAAGCAAAGCTCTTCTAGCCTTGGACTTTTAACAGTTCAGAGCAGAAGTAGGAAAATACACGGCCAGTGAAAAACTTGTATTCGTTCCACGGCGTATTCAGACTTTGTTATTAACGTGGACCTCGATAAGTTTTAATTGTTCATATCGATTAACCAAAGCTAAAGTTGCGAATCTGTAAAATACAACTTGTCAGGAAAGCCAAAAATAATTCTGTCATGAACAAAATACTTGTGCTGCGGTGGTTTCCGCTTTACCAGCATTAAACCTGTTTTATACTGCCAGTTATGAGGAATTTCCTTGAACAGCATTAACATATTCATCGTTGTAATGGCGAAGAGTTGTTTTCTTTGTGGTACGGACCGAAGTCTTTAACAGTGTTTTGGTTAGCTTCGGCTTCCAACAAGTAATGCCTTTCTCTTTTCGTATTTTGTTATATCTAAGTTGTGTTTAGTGAGTTCAAATAACCGATTGAATATTTAACAACTTTTAGAGAATAAATACTATGCTATATCTAAATTAGTTAATTATCTGCTTTCTCAGCCCACCACAAGAGATTGTGGTAGGTACTCCACGCACTAAATTAACTCCATGGAACGGAGTCTCTCCTGAAAACCTGACAGTTACTCAGCTAGTCACAAAATGCCCCCTTAATTTATGGAACCCAAAGTTTCATTACCATCTTCAAAAGAAGCAACTACTGGGCCCTATTCTCAGCCAGATAAATCCAGTTCACATCTCCACATATCCCATTCCTTTAAAATTAAAATTCTCATACGTCAACTTAGCCTTCATCCCTTCAGGTTGACAAAGTAAAATTTGGCACGCATTTATTATTTCTTCCTCACGATCTACATGTCTCGTTCATCTCATCTTCCGTGATCTGACTCTCCTAATACATTAGGATAGCTATAAATTGTGAAGCTCTTCGTTATGCAATTTTCTCCAGTCTCCTGTTACTTCCTTTGTATTAAATCCAAATATTGTCTCCAGTACTTTGTTCTCAGATACCCTCAGCCTACTTTTGGTAAGTACCAACATATTTCAAGTACAGCGAATCAATTAAACAATAGTCAGATTTTTTCAGGAAAATATTAAAATTGGGAAGTAGATAGGTAATTGAGGACTGAAAGCTAGGCAGTTTTGAATCACATTCCAAGTGGGAAAAGGTCAAAGCTTCTCTGAAAAGTCTTAAAAACAAGTATGTGAAATTACGTCATGAATACGGCAGACAGACGTTATGACCATTGAAGCACAGAGGTCACAGAATGGTGAAATAACTTCTAAATACTGCACGTTTAGGTGTACGAAGTCATTTTATCCTACGGCAGTCTTAACACGCGTACCCTTGAATCATGGCGTCCCGTAGCCCAACGCCTTGCTCTGTAGACTACTTCTCCAACTTCCCTGTTCATCATAAAGTATAAACGATTTTAGTGGGAAATGCTGCGTGAACTTTAATGGTCTACGCGAGATTTCAAGTCGCCGTGGCAGCAGGTAAAAAGATGGCCGTCTTCTGGGTTGTTGCACCGTGTAGTCTGGTAGAAATTTACCGGTTCACACTAATCGATACACCCCCTAGTTCTTTGTAGCTCGCTTTGTGAGGTTTTCCAAACGGCTTCTTCACTTAACTACAAGCATTAATATTAAACAGGCCAGCTCTTAATTTGCTATCCGGAACTCTCTCCACGTGGCGAAATCCTGTTGTCTAGCAATGGCACTCTTCCGCCAGAATCACCAACGAAAATATGATTTCCAGGAAACATAGTCGAAGCACGTGAGAAAGTTGGCACTTACACCAGAGTTATGCTTCAAGCAACACAGGGGCACGCAAGTTGGACTGAGGATTGATAAACCACTGTTTTATATAGGGCACATTCGAGCTATAACTTAGCTACATCCTTGCCTCTTAGTGGCCAATTCCTGTAATCTCACCCATTTCATACCCTCATTTCAGCCCCGATGATATACACAGTATGGTCGCCTGAAACGTCGGCATGAAGCCACTTCTACATGGTGCCAGCACCCAAAATAAGGATCCATAACAGCAAGAAATCACCGTGTATCCAACTGGCTTAGGACATCGCCCAGCTGTGGGTTCTTGTAGATATGACGATAAATTTCCAGTGTCTCTAGAGAAAACAAAGTAATCCGTGTGCTTAACTAACACCCCATTAAGACGGACGGATATTGGGGTAAATATTCATGAATTCTTAACCACTGAAGAGGTTACTGGTCAGCTCCATGCTGTGGTCGCTCTATCCCCGGTGAAAGTGCCCCTCCCCAGGTACCCCAATGAATAGGAGGACGGATCAGTTCTAGAGCCACCCTGAACGTGGGGAAGAAGAGAAAAACTCCTGCCTCTACCGGATATCGAATCCCGGACGCCCAGACTATCGTCGGTCATTTTAATGGTTGAAGTATCTCACAGGATCCAAATTAAAACGTAATATCTATGACAATACACACAAAATAAAACAGAACAAAACATATTTTCTATTTGTTGCTGCTCGCTAACCAGGAATACTTTCTTGTATGTTTCATTTGCATCTGATTATAGAGTTGACGTTACTGCATATGGATACGTTGGAGGGCAGACAATGGAGCCAAGGTGAGCGTGAAATATCCGGATTCCATCACCAATACGCGCACAGTGTACTTGCTATAGAGTCGAGACAAACGTAGTTGATCCCCAGGCAACAACGAATTGCTACTGGAGTCAGACGTAGTTATAACCTGAGTGTACCGTTACGTTAGAAGCAGTTCCTCGCAATTGTAATTACTATGGCAACCTGTTATAAATAAAATAACAGCCTCCAATATCGGCAGGACAACGCAACACAAGCCTCAGCCTCTGTGAAGTAGGCTTCAAGCTTTCAAAGCGTTTATTGAAGTTCAAGGACGATAGAATATATTTTGAATGTTTATTAGTTTGTTTGTTGACGCTATCTCTACTATATATGTTATGTAGTGCCAAATGCCAACATAATTATGAACAGTGAACTGAGAAGAATGAGGAAGGTCGTAATCTGACGAAAGCAGATATTCTGCTTAGTAGTTTATCGGCTATGTCGAAATCCACGCTCATGACACCAGTAATTTTATCTGCGTATACAGAATTAACGTTGATAGAAAAATGGTAGATAACATTTTGTATAAAACTGATGTAACTGATATTCCTCAATATTTACAACAGTCAGAAGAAGTTACAAAAGCAATTCAGTTCGGGATATATTTGCTCTGTTACAATTCACGATTTCTTATTTTTCTGTCTCTGCAAAGGCCTTCTTCTTCTCTTTTATTACACCCTCTCCTTTACAGGAGGTTGGCGACATACTCGTATTATGAACAGGATCCTTCCATCCTTTTCTCGGACTGGGACCTGTTCATATATGTTTTTTAGGCAGGTGATCCAGAAGTGGTTTGCAGTTGCCTTCTTCTGTGTGTATGGAGTAATTGTTGAGATGCCACGGAGACACCGGGGAAGCCCCGGAGGAAAACTCCGTGTTGCCTAGACCACGGCCTTGCCCAACACAAGTTATAAATTCGGGCACCGCTGGGAATCGAACCCGGGACCCCAGGATTACAAGGCCAGCGCTGCAAAGGCCTAGAGATTGAAATATACCAAACTATGAATACTGCGACTTGATCTCAAGTCCATTCTAAAGATATTCGACCCAAAAGATGCATTGTTTCAGAAACACTGATTACTTAATTCCATGACGCTTGGTGTTTGAATTGGAATGTGCCAGGTTTCAGGTTGTCACGGCGGCGTGCATTAAGATGACTGACTTCTGGATCATTCAGCCATGTAATCTGGTAGAAGTTTATCGAAGTTTCAGAGATATTTTCTGCCTCCATCATCAGGGCATCGCCCTTCGCAGCAACCCAGAAAACAGCCACCTTTATACTTGCCGACGTTAGAATTTGAAGTCTGACACGAGTCAAAGCATTAGTTTTACATTAGTAAGATTTCTACTAGATTCTATGAAAGTGTACGCTATATCAACGTGGCTTCTATTCTGCTGCTGCATAATACGGCTTCCACCAATGAGGTTCCATGTTTCCGCCTCTGTAGCGCCATACAATATTAACGCAGAACAGCTGGACTGGGCCGATCACTAGTACAGCTTTTCCACTGTTAATTTATCGAGTGACAATTTAACTATTGTCGGGCAGATATCATGTTACCCGCTAAGCGTTTTAAAGTTGTTAAGGTAAGAAGATTTCTGTCTTCTGGGTTGTTGCACTGTGTAGTCTGGTAGATGAATCGCCCTGATGACGGAGGCAGTATGACCTCTGAAACGTTGGTAAACATCGACCAGACTACACAGCGCAACAACCCAGAAGACAGAAATCTTCATACTCACCGCTGTGAAAACCTCAAATCATACATTTTTAAGGTAAGATCTTGTAAATGGCAGGTCAAACTGTCACACAAACGGAGACTTATATAAAAATGTAAAATAAGAATTGTTTATTAGTATGGATGTTACAATGAGGATAAATATTAAACTAAAAGAATGTTTCTATGAGAAATATAGTTAGCATGTATTGATCAATTCCCTTCACACTGAAAGTAAGAGCATTTTATTAGGGTATTTTTTAGAGGAACAAATATGTGATTATTATTCAACTGAAATAAGAAATGTAAATCAACATTATTTTGACATTCACGTTTCTTTCGGTAGTGAAAATTTCTGGATTCTTGCATTGGAGATGGTGTCGTTTTGTTTCTGGCTCGTACTGGAAGACCAAGTTTGATTATCAATAATCTTTTCCAAAAAGGTTGTGCTTACAAAATCTTCTTGAAAAGTCTGAGAAAATTTTCCATTCCTAACCTTTTCACAAACAAACACAACACGGAATTATATACCAACGGGATTTCGTGCGTACCACAACATTTAGAAACATAGTAACCGAATTTTTCCGACGACAGACACTTCAGTGCATTAAGCAGTTCAGGTATAACTCTTTCCGACTCACTAATTTTGTTTAAAGCATAGTGACCCCGCAAATTGGCGGGTCTTCA
This sequence comes from Zootermopsis nevadensis, assembly GCF_977971745.1. Classification (NCBI taxonomy): domain Eukaryota; kingdom Metazoa; phylum Arthropoda; class Insecta; order Blattodea; family Termopsidae; genus Zootermopsis; species Zootermopsis nevadensis. The sequence goes on along the minus strand of NW_028259192.1, from coordinate 13,352,167 downwards.
TTTATCATGACATTTGTAAAGATTAAGATAAAAAAATTACTGACCATCACTGCTGCACCTGGAGTCCACCTTTCGGCGCTTCAACTTCAGGTCTTGAAAGAGGCTCATCGTGTCTAATTCACACGGGGTACTCGTAAGGGTCATAATTCCTGCAAACACAAATAATACATTAGAATAGCACATACAGGCACTAAAACGTATAGGACATTTCTTTACTATCCATGTTATTATTTTCAGAATAATGTAACAAACTTTCGGTAAACCGGTTAACAATTTTAAGAAAAAGTAAATGACAGAAAATGATACAGAATTCTAGACTCAACGCAAGCACTGTCGTATACTCATTGTTACGTAATGGATAAATGTCTTCTGAGAAGAACTGTGTATTCGAACAAGAACTGGCATATACACTAATTTTGTTACACTGAAATATTATCATTCATGCGGACTTTCAACACGTCTCCGAAGCAAAATATCTATAAATAAATCTACTTCATGATTTTTACCGTTAAGCAGCAAGGACACTTTACCTGCCTTCAACTTTCTCAGATGCAGGCGTTAAAGTTACCTTCGGCGTTTAATAAATTTATCTGTCAGGACATAGGAGGGGTGAAGTAATTAGAAGAAAAGACAATATTCTCAAATGGTATTCACGGAGATAAACTGGTTCCTTCACTCAGGGCTCATTATCTCTAAAGTAGCGAGATCAGACTATAACAGACATAACCTCATATCGGTGGACAGAACAGAAAAGTACATAATAGACAAGATGGATTAGACAAGGGGTTACTATGAAGTTTCATTCTATTTAGTATAACTTGTTGTTTAGCGTCGTTGTAACTGAGATGAATAATAAATTTACATAATAACATTTTAGTACATCGCCGGACGTTTTAAATAAATTACTCTAAAGGTGAAATATTTGCTTTGGATATATGGTGAAAACAAACACGCTGGGCCCTTTAAGTACAGAACTCACAACAAATTGATTACTACACTTAACTGAGAAAAAATGCAAAATTTGCGTAAGAAATGAGAAATCACAGAAACTTAATAATTCTGAAAGAAAGCTCTTACTTTGGTGACAAGAAATGAAATTCTCTTTCAGACAGTGTGAATTCAGAACTAAGTAAATTGAAGTCACTGCCTGCTTTTATTTCAAAGTATTTTAAAAGCACTTCCATCGAGTTCACTTTCACTGTACCCGCGATGACGTCACAAACAATGTAGTCACGTGACCGACCGGCCCGCGGTCGGTAACCCTATTCGAAGTAGGTCATTACTTTATGTGTGAATGACCTGTCTCACAGTATTAATGTTGCCTGTCACCCTCTGTACTTAAAGCTAGGTTCACTACCAAATGACGTTGTGTAACAGTCTGCGAAGACTTCATCGCTTTTCACACAAGGCTGGGAGCTAACAGCCTAAGTCAAACTATATTATTTATCGAAATACAGGCCTACAAAAGCTGACTGTCGCTTATAAGCATTCACTGAGACCTCTCTGTGAATTATAGATTATTACGTAATTTCAGTCTCAAGGAAATTTCATTCGTGAAATAGTCGACAATAAGTGAAGATAACTATAAGAACCAAAGATGAAAATTCAAATGCCAATGATTTTCAACCACTGTCACTAATTTGTACTCAAGTACAGCTGAAATATTTGTAATGGAGACCATTTTGGAACCCTGATCAAAATATCCACGATGTGAAAATATCTTACTGTGTCACAAGAACTGAACTAAAATATTCCGATTATGCACCAGTAACGAAGTCTTGTCCACCTTAATTTTCTAACAGTAGGTGGGAGGATAATATTAAAATTCAACTAACAAATATATATGATGGTTTAGACTAATCTCAACTGACCCAGATTCGGATTTAGTGGCAGGTTCTTGTGTACCTATAGGTTTCACAAAAGACAAATAATTTCTTGGCTTTGTAAAATTTGAGGTTTTCACAGCGGTGAGTATGAAGATTTCTGTCTTCTGGGTTGTTGCGCTGTGTAGTCTGGTAGAAGTTAACCAACGTTTCAGAGGTCATACTGCCTCCGTCATCAGGGTGATGAATCAACCCAGAAGGCAGAAATCTTAATTTCTTGACTACCTGAACTACTAACAGCTTCCATTGATGTACGTAACTTTCTGGCGTAATACTTTTAAGACACAGGCAGATCTGACAACGTTTTACTTGTCTCCGAATTTTGTACCCATGTTGTAGCTGCCTCGTGTATGCTGACATAAAAACCGTGGTTTTCCCTGTGCTCTCGTCACCCTGATCGAATGCGGTTACAACAGCACTGTAGGTCACAGGTTCTAATCCCGCTTGAGGAATCTCAATAACAATTACTTGCAGCAATATGAATCTACCTTAGTAACACCACTGCCTATACGAAATCTATCACAATTAATCGGCGCCTGTCACACAACTAGCATTTCTGATTTATGGTAAGAATTTTAAAAAAGGGACAACTTCTGTCAAAGTAACTTTGTTCATTTTTCTAGCGTGCAACAGCTATTTAATTTTGATGATTTCTTTAACAATGAAGACGGAACCTTCTCACTACTGCGCGTCCTACCCACTCGCTTGCTCCTTTCATTGGGCGTTCATGTTCTCCTTGACACATTGCGAGGAGCAACTGCAGTTTCTCCTTGCTTCCTTCCATCACCATGAGGCCGTCTAATAACCAGGGGTCACGGAAGAGTAGAAGACTACTATTGTCTTACGTAACAACTCCTTGGAGCACGCAGCGTAGGTTCAGCTGATCAAAAAAATTACCCGCATTTTATGAAAGTTGGTTACTGTGTTCACAACAGCCCGTACTAGTCCATATTCCGAGCCGGATGAATCCAGCCCTCTCTTGATATCCTATCTCTTTAATATTGCCCTTCCAACTATGTCTACTTCTACCACGTGATTTATTTGGTGAAGATTATGAATTGTTAAGTTTTTCACTGAGTAATTTATCGACCTGATTGTTACACCATCTCTCTTGTGTCCTGTTGATCTCCTCAGCACCCTGTTCTCAGACACGCTCAACCAGCGTCCTACCCTCGGAAAATGACAAAGTTTCTTAGTAATTTGCATCGGAATATCCCAACAAAAAGTTCATGTGGTGCATAAGGAGCTAGTCTTAATACATCCCTCGGCATTGCACAGACAAACAAATGAACGAAAGAAAGCAACAGAATACGTCATTTCAATTCGCAAAGAGGAAATGCAGGCTGTTGAATGCAATACAAAGTATAACGACTACCGTGCAACAAGCAGACAGACTGCATCCGCGTGTCTGCAGTTGCGTCAGACACCAAGGCCGCACATCGCCAGACTCCTTTTCCCACAGCACGGGCGATCACTAAATGGAAGCACAAAGATGGCTTTCGTCTGGGTTGTAGCGTCGTGTTGTCTGGTAAAAGTTTACCGACGTTTCAGAGGTCCTTGCTGCCTACATCATCAGAATACAGCCGTCTTCGTACTCACCACCGTGAGAACCTCATATATTAATTGGAAACAGTTTACGAGAAATGTTCCAAATGGTTTGTCGCCGCTGACAGATATCAACGACCAGCTGTCAGTAAATAAAGCCATAACAAGAACAGGACACAGTTGTTTTTAATTTTGATATGTCCACTGGATTTATTGAGTTTTCATAAGTCTACATATTCAAGTTGGTAAGCCCACTATATGAAAGTCATCCACTCGGTTGGTTTTCAATCTGAGTACTGGTAAATGTGCCCACTTACTAAAGAGTATTTTCTTAACTAACGCTAGATTACTGCACTTCAACCGATTATCGGTCGATTCCACTGAGCTGGTAACGCTGTCGACATATTTTGCAAGGAAAACACCTGGTTCATTGCTCGGTTAAGATTACTGCTGTCGTGATAAGTTTTCGTAGTGAAACTCAGTCTCTGCATGATATTTTATTGAATCAGGCCAAGACCGTATCCTTACAAATCCTTGCATATTCACATCACACATCTTCCTATCTCATTTGTTAATCTCTGAAAGTGAAACAGTGACGTTAAATAAAACAAGAAAAATAAAATATTTTGCTTCTGTTCCCAGATTTTTCGAGCAGCCAAATACATGAATCTGCCATCAATGAATACGTTCCTGTTTCATTCGTCACACCACCTCGTTGAAACAACGTTGTTAAATATCCCGAGATTGGTTACGTGTCTATGAGTCTACGAATTTCGAAGGAATGTGCCCCAGTATAAATCTTCCTTTATAAACTGACAGTAGCTCAGCTAGTCTAGACGTTCTCGAGTCTCAAAGTAACCATCCAAAGCTTATTACCATGCTTAGGAGAGCACGCGACTGCAAAATATCTATCCCTTTTCACGTGAACCCAGTTCACAACTTCACACCGCGTTTCTTTAAAATCCATTTTAACAGGCTTTTGTCATCCTATTCACCTGCACCACCAGAAGGCGGAAATGTTAAAGAGGCAAGGTGAACGAACAATTATTGAATGACATCAGCATTCAGAATATAACCTACCTCTTGCTTCAGCCGACTGCCGAACTTTCAATTTTGTAAACCGATTGTACACGAAAGCAAAATAAATAAAACTGAAAGCTCTAGAACTTCGTGTTCAGATTCTAATTTACTTCTGCAGTATCAGTATAAAACAGGCCTAACCCTTTTTCACCAACATTTAAGAAATGATAAAATTAATTATTTCTTGTAACACATTATCTTTACAAAACCACGAGGTAATGCTTATAAATGCTTATTTTAATAAATAAAAAACACTGTAAATAATATAATGACACGTGAAAGTACATTGTAAAAAATATTAAACTGTTTTTACTTGTCATTGAATTAAAAGTCCTGAAACGAAAGGATGTGTGTCACCTCAAATTTTTCTATTATTTAGCTCCGTGTCTCCGCATGGTGATATGAGTAGTTAAATATGAATTCGCTATAAATTAAACTTACATAGTTGCCTAACAAAAAAAGAGCGGTGGATACAGAGCGCTTTACGCGTTAATCGGAAGAAAATCCGTAGAACGATGGACTTCAGATGAGAGATATTCTGACCAATATAAAATACAGACAAATAATAACAGTGAGAGTAGAATGAAGAGGCAAGTCTACAGTAGTCGGGACGAATCTGTGCATTCCGCGTCCCTTAGAAATAATAGGCAGGGGATCAGAGGGGCTGGGAGGGGTAGCAGATATGGAATCATATACTGCCCATACTAAAAACATTATATCCCAATGACAATGCTTTGTATCTCGCTGTCTCAGTTCCTATACCGGCAATGTTTTTGGTTTACACAGTATATGCATTTATTCATATTTTTTTTACTGGAAAGATAGTAACGTAGGTGTCAAGGATAGTTTAGTCTCGGGTACTCCACCTCTGTGCCTAAAAAAGAAAAACCATGAACGCGTGCAGAGGATATGGAGACAACGTGAAATTCCTAACCCCAGCATCAGATAAAGGTGCTCTGGACAACTCGGTTCTTGGTACCCCAGTACCTACTGGACAGTAGTGGGTGTGGTGCCAAGAAAAATCTTAACATCCACAGCGTGGGGCGAACCAGGGGTGTCCAGACCCTATCCCTCCACTTTACTGAGTGTTTACAGATCACAGCAATACTGCAAACCTTCATAGAAGTGACAATAATATAAGTTATTCATCCACAGCGACTCGAAAATCTGACGTTAGAAGCAAAAAGTTATTTCATGCAATGTAATTAATTCTCCTGAAATGCAACAATTATCATCCCATCAAGTTGTAACCTCCTAAAGACTGTGTTTTAGTTTAATTAAAGTCGATTTGAATTTAGGTTAGAGTCGAAATCTTAGAATGATTTTGAAGGACAAATTGGAAACAATATGGAAGTGGGCGAAAGTGCCACATGCAGAGGTACCTAGGAACTTTTGCCTGGAAGGTCTACGGAAGGCAACGAAGGGCCTCAGCACAGATGGTGTACCGGTTAAGATTTGGACCGGGAACCTCTTGAATACAAGCAAGAAGCATTACAGTTTAAGCCAACTTGTCAGTGATAAAAGTAATGAGTATATTTTAAGATAGATTAATATACAGCAATGGTAGAATAAGGTGGCATAAATATACGTACTTAAATAAGCAAATAAACTGAATGGAGAAGGGCACTGCTTAAGCGCACTAAAACACTTGATTCCAGTTTATATCCTCACATCACATTTCTTTAAGATTAATTTTTGTATTATCTTTCCACGTATTCTTTGGTCTCTCAAGAAGTGGCCTATCGCAGTGCAGGTATTAAGACAAACATTTTGTATGCATTTCTTATATTCCACAAACATGCTACATGTATCACCTCTCTTATACTCTTTTGAGGCGTTATTTAATGAATATAAATTATTAAGCTCCTCATTTTGTAATCTTTAACATCCTCACAAATAAATGAATAAACAAATAAACAAACGAAATTAAAGAATTCATGCATCCCTGCAGCAAAGGCAAATGTATTGAAGATAAGAAAACAAATCGAAAAGATCAATATTGTCAAATCAAGTGACTGACAAATAAAATCGAGCTACATAGATCGGTGTTGCACGCAAGCCGGCGCACCAGCCCTGCCGAGTTTGCTAGCACCAAGCTTTAGTAGGTCGCACGGTCATTGACTGATGCAAAACGCTTACACTACTGTAATCGAAAGTGACCGAGTTTTGACAGACGAAGCTACCCGAATACGGGCGGAATTAAACGAAGGGACAAAGTCAACAGCTCTCGTTGTCCCCTCTCTCTTCACTGTTCTCTTCTTTGTAATTGACGTTTCCAAACGACTGGCCTTGTACTATTGAGTGGGAAAAATATCCATGGCCATAAACAAATGCACTTTGCATATTTTTGCTATTCGGTTTGGATAAACATTACAGGATGTTATGGCTCAGTTTGAAAAGTGGCTTTGGACGATACGAATATGCAAGACTCCATTTTCTATGGTAGAGAGATTGAGCAATTTTTGTTTTCCAAGTTTCGTGTTGACTGAGGTATCAACTCGCACCGATGATTGCAGATTTTGTCTCTGCAAACAGATGGAGCAATTTGATAATTTAATCGTTCACGCACGTCTTGAGATTTAGAGAAAGATGCATTTTTGATGTTATCTTCAACTAGGTATAGTTACCCAGAGAAATACGACAAGAAAACACGACGTTGTATTTTCGTCACTAACCAGCTTACTATCAATAATTTTAATATGCAAAATAAATACAATCACACTCAAGAAGCCCTCTGACAAACCAAATCTGTGAAACAACCACACTAACTCCAAGGTGCAGAATCCTCGAGAAGCCGTTAGTCAATAAATTCCTCGCCGTTTATGGAATCCGAAGGTTTATAACCGTGTTTATGCCAAAATAATATAAAGCCTATTGTTTCCGACGATCGCAAGGTCGAGTCTCCAAAAAATAATAAGTTCTCTGAAGATTTTGTTACGATATTTCTAGGAAATACTGGTTTATATCGGTGTATACTGTGCCGTTTAGCAGTTCTCGACCTTTTACGGGCCTCATAGCATCCGAACTGTGGCAATTGTAGGTCTTGTATAATAAGAGAATTGCGATATCTTATAGGGTCCATGTAAAACAGACAAGCAAAAACTGCTAAGCGTTGCTAATTTATCCTCTCAACGACAAATTACCTCAGTTAGTAAAGTAACTGGCTACGAAATGGACGGCCGTGGTTCAGCTCGCGGAATGGGTAACCTCCTTCCATATCTCTTCCAATTCACCACTCGTGATCATCTATCCATCTCATTCAACCCAATATTAACTATGAAGTTAACGCGCCTTTTTAAATACATAAAGAATCATAACAGAAATACATTGGAAATCCATTGCCCGACTTCTTTTTATCAGGAAACATTATTAACTTTCTATCTTTAATGTTACTTATGGCCTAATTACGCTGCGAAAGCAATGCAGTGAAGTACAATGCGTTGTGACTGATTACTGTGTGTTCCTGCCTGATACATTATTTGTCTCATCGGCCCATCTGGTAAAAGTCCAAAACATCATTTACGAATTACATATTTTTAAACCGAAAAGAAACTAAAAATAGAAATATAACACTAACATTTCTGAAGCTTTAGCTTTTACATGAAACACTCTGTAATCAGTTTTACGCTGCAAGTTCTCTCTCCAGAGCTCTATATTTAAACCGTGCAGTTTCCTACAGCATTAAACCGAGGAGAAAAGGATGCAGCAACAGCGTTATGTAATTCGAGACGCTATCTATTTTAGTTCTCGGCTGATTTCAGAGAGAGAGGGCGTCTATGACGTGACTACAACGTCATGAAAGGTGAATGCTCTTCTCTCCAGCAACTGTGAAAGTCTAGCGGGCAAACAAATGCCGATCGATCCATATTCCGTCATGCGGACACTTCCTGGGTGAACGACACTAGTACCAACAGATATATCTGAGTTGCAGTTTAATAATTGTTTTGATTAATTAGCAGAACCGCAATACACTGCTTGCCCAATAATAAGAAGAAAAGAAATCACACCTTGCATAGAAAATTCACAGCTAGTGGTTTCTTCTAGAACAAATGTATTTGTATATTCGACTCTACTAAACTGGTGGGTAGGGAGTGGGATAGTTTTCAAGTTTTATATCAAACAAGGTTCAAAAATATCGGAAATAAAATATCTCACTTAACGTTAAGATCGAATGCTTGGCATACATGTTTCATATTCGGAAGGTCCGAGGTTCAACTATCGACCCAGAGATCGGTACCCTGAAAGATTATTCGTCACTTTCCTTAATACCTCTTAGAATATATTGGGAAAGTAAGCTAAAATAGGTCATGACCGCTTCCCTCAACATTATTTTCAATTTATTATTCGCAAAATATCATGCCATTCGACATAAATAAAGTAGTTTGTTAATTAAGTATTCTTAAATAAACAAATAAACAGTCAATGAATTTGATATATTTTGGATTTTACATAATTTTATACATTTAAAACATTATTTTACTATGCGTAGAATGTGTAGCTTGAAAATGATAAAATGTCAGTGGTATAAAGTAGGTACATAATTCCAACCGCTTATTTGTTACAATTTAGCTCCGTGTTATCATTCAACGTAAGACTTACGCTGTGTCATCTTATAACTCGAAAATCTTTGACAAATTTTAATAAAATTTTATATTGGAAGTCCTTGTTTACACTTCCCAATTATTTTACGCCACCTACAATCTAGCAACAAAAGTTTACATTCACTTATTAAAAGCACAGAGACAATAGCAGAGTGAATGCTCTAAAATTGTTGCATTTCCTAACTTGCTCCGTATTGCAGATGCAACAAAGCGGCTAGTTCGAGGGACAGTCTAAATCCAATCACAACTGTTTTGTTCGGCCTGCATTCAGACCAACTGTTAACACAATAATTGTCGCTTCCAAAACTGCTCTGCAACATTTAACAAAAACACTGACTCAAATTCCGTCTGTTATGCAGGACCAGAGCACGTCTCTTTTTTAATTATGATTAAGTTCGACATCAAATTTATGTGAGATTTCAGGTTCACGGCGCTGAGCACGGAGATTTATCCATTGCCTGGGTTGTTGCCCGTGTAGTACAAGTTTAATGAGATCTCCGACATCAGGCCGCTTGCCCCGATGAAGGAGGCATATCGGACAACACGGCGCAACAAGCTATCTCTATTAAATTTATGATTTCTAAGCGTTTTACGTGTATTTACAAAATAAATATTTTGTCTATATGCTTACGTGACAAAGGCTAAGGTAAGAATTACATTCCGATATGAACGGAACATGCAATTCTTCTTACAGCGTGAGATTCATATTCTGATAAAGACATATTATAACATTCCCGAAATATGAGTGTGATGCATTTTGGCATTAACGGAAAGCCACATTTCAGAAATTACGTGAGAGATTAATATTCTGAAAATTCTGAAATAAGTGTGAAGTCAATCAGTTAATAACGCTCATGCTATTAAGCAGAATTGCTCAGCACTTTGCAAGCGCAAACAATAGTAACCTACACACGGGACTTAGGATTGGGAAGTGAGTTGCAACTGTTTAATGGTCACCGGAAGACAAAGGTCATAGGCAGTGGCATACTTTTTTGAAACTTACTCATGGAACAGGAAATACAACGCAGTGAAAGGTCATATCGTTCTTTGCTTAGTAAAAGGAAGTCGCATTGTTTGACGCTTTCAACCCAGCTGCATATAAAAATACACTGTAGATCCACTGTAACAGATTGGAAAAAAATTACATAACAAGAAGCTTCAAAATTTGTTCTCTCACCAAATAATAATAGCAACATGAAGTCGAATATAAGACGGGTGAAAATATCTAGTAGGCTTAATAATAGTCAGGAATTATTAATTCCTACATTTTAGTCGGGACACATTAAGCGACGAACCACTTTTGGAACCTTGGCGTAGATGAAAGGATAATATTAAAACAGGTCTTAAACAAATATGGAATGAAGTGGTTTACTGGGTTCAGGTGATTCAGGTCTAAATTCACTGGCAGGACACTTTTGAACACGGAAACAAGCTACTGACGTTCTATAAAAGGTGGTGAGTTTCTTGACGATTTGACAGAAATCGGAAACCAAAAAGCGCAAAGTTTAATTAAAATTGGGTGGATTTTATCCTATCCCTATCTCATAGAACGTGCACATTAGACATACGAAGCGAAAACAAAAAAGTAAATATTTATTTAAACAATGTCACTTTCTGACTACCATAAACAGTGAAATCTACAGCAAGCATTATCTAATATTTGAAGTAGCTACATTCAGAACTTTCACATTCTTGCAGCACAGTTGAAGTACAGTCTGAAACTACGTTTCAGGATACAGGTAGTGTTATTAGCATAGCCAAACTATCAGCACATAACGCCATGTTGCCATTACATCTATAGCTTGATCTATTACAATGCTTTGAGCACTATGATTGGTTGCTTGGGACGCCCTAACAGGACTGAACTCTTAGACTAAAAGTTGTTTCACGATTTGTTTTAAATTTTCAACGAGGGTTAACTTCTGACATGATCAACATACATCATGAAACGTTGGTAAACATCTACCATACTACACGGCGTAACAACCCACAAGACAGAAAACTTCAAACGTCATAATTTCTCTTCCTGAAATATTTATTAATATTGCGAGTAATAGCATTAAGAAAGCGGGGTGAGGCATGTAATTACACATAGCGAAATGAGAAAAACGCATACACGTTCTGAATTTTCGGATTCCACAGCGAAAAATTCTTCCACTAGCTGAACGACCAGTGGCGTCTTAGAAACGACCTCAATTCATTCACTTTGACAACTCGTTACTTAAAATGAAGTGTTAGTTCATTTAACGATGTTTTCTGAAGTGCGAATTGGGAGATTATGAATGATAAATATAAAATATATGTAGAAGGAAGGCGACCGTGCACTATTTCAAGTTAACATCTAAGCATCGTCTGCAGGGATTCAAGTAAACCACGATTAGCAGGTAAGATGACCGGTCTTCGGATCTAGACTCAAATCCTAAGACTTCCAGACTACAAAGCAAAAGTGTTAAAAATTCAGCCATGTCCTTCTGTAGGTTTCAATGAAACCACTTTTATAATTTGAGAATTTTTCGAGGATTGTGTTTACGTTTGATTCATTGCTGGGCTCTACGTCAATTTGAAACAGTTCAAACGCCTGCATAAACTCTCCCGCTCCACGCGGATGTCGGAGTAGTTGCCGGCGAATCACGGCGATGTCCAGCCCAGAAAGATTTTTGTTTAGATGGTTAATATTGCTTTCCTACTCCCTTATTGGGCTTCCAAGTAGACGTAACGTTGCTTAGCTCAATTTCATGATTGAAGTGTCTCCTTCCACATTTCGTGAAACATTAATTTTGCCATTCAGCAAGTAAGATACAACTATATTCCATTAAATAAGATTTAAGGTTCTGACTGCAACGAGTATGAAGATGGCAGGCTTATGATATATTTCGTCGCGTAGTCTCGTGCGTTAACAGACGTTTCAAAAGATGCGTACTACCTCCATCATGAGGACTATCATCGCCCTTTATAGTCTATTAATCTTGATAAATGTGCTGATGGGAAGGACATACACACACACACATGCATACGAGTGTTCTCTGCTCTCTTTTTTATTGAAGAATATAACTTTGTAACATATGAGTCCATGAACCCTGAGACGCCGAATGGGAAACACTGCTATTTACGTCTATTGTTCCATCATTGTAGTCTGCAGACTGTGTTACCAGAACACAAGCGCGACAGTGTGAGAGGGGAGGGAATCGCAAAACACTGGTACCGTACATGAGTTTCACTTTCACTAACCGATGTCCTCCTTTCCACGCCGAGTTCAATGGCCGCAGGAGCGTGATGTTCAGGTTGTGAGTGTATTTTTTATTATTACCAATGCCAACTACCAGGTAGCTTAAACGTTCCTGGAGCTTTCACTTTCAGTGCCTGCAGGGGACATCCTCCACAACAGTGACAACAGCGACAGTAGTAGCAAAGACCGGATATAATCGGTTATAGACTTATCTTCTGTGGGAAATACTCCACGTCGCACAGAACTCAGAGGATCAACTAACTCCACAGAGAAGATTCTTCCAGAACCTTAAGGTCGCACCGCTGGGCAAGACATTCTACTATTTTTATGCAACCTGAACATTAACTGTTCTGAAAATGGTTGTCTCCTGGGTTGTAAACTACCAGAAGACAGCCATCTTCAGACTGACCGCCGTGAACACAGATCCCGTTTACCTGCACTATTTATAAAGGTTCGCAACTGGACCGAATATAGAACAAGTTAAATTTACTCCATCCCTCACATACTATATTTTAACATTCAAGTTAATATTATCCTCCAATCAACATCTAGTTCTCCCCAGAGTTCTTATTTCTTTAGGTAAAAACTGAATTATTATATGCATTTCAGTTCTGCTACAAGCGCTACATACTAACAAACTTCTTTCACTAATCATTTCTAGGTGAACATTTCTCGCAGATTCTTCTTACGTTATGTAATGACGATGCTTCAACTCTACAGGTTATATAGCGTAATAATGAGACTAGAAGATAATAGTAATTTAGGTAAAGCTTTTGAAGACAAGTGTCCAGTATGAAGATACTGTTCGTCTGAATTGGCTGAGTAACAGAAAGAAAATGTCATGGTTATCAACGTTTCGGGGGAATATAGTACCTCCATATTGAAGAATATTTTACGGCATCACAACCCAGAAAACCACTGTCCATATATTTACTATAGTCTCAAATTTCAAAATATACCACGGAGATTTCAGAGCATATTTCAGAATTGAGTCTTAACTGAGTGATCAAACATTTTCTGCTCTGTAGAATAAGACTAGTTTTCGTGACGGTAAATAAATTCTAGGATGACAATTCGCAGAAATAAAAAAAATAAATTATACATTTCCAAAGAATTCATTAAGTCTTTGAATCCGATACTGTGGATTCAGTACATTTCCGTGGTAGCATTCTTGGAAGTAAATGTACCTAAGTCTATTAATTCTACGGGCAGCCCAGATCGTAGCTGAAAACAGAGAGAATATCTCCCGTGCGAGAACAAAGAATACTATAACAAATAAAAGATTAAAGTTGAATATTTCATAATTTGAGGTGTTTATATTTATTATAATTCATTTTGTTCATGCTCGTGTTTTGAGACGATAAAATTAAATAATGTGAAAAAATACTGGGGCTTTGGTTTGATTCGTTATTTAACGACGTATGGGTTAGCGTAAAACAATAGAAAGACAGCGAATGAGGAATTAAAGAAAACAGTAGTGATATATTTCGAGTCACTATTATAGCATTTGTCTGTAGGATTAAAGAAAATTACGAAATGTCTTAGTCGGTATATTCTTCAGGCCGAGAACTGCATACGAAGCTTCCCGAATATTAATTATGAAAAGTCTCAGGATACACAGCACGTGACGAAAGATGAGATCGGACACAAAATTTTAGTCTGAAAACCATGAGAGAAGAGACTAGTTGGGACACTTGGGTGTAGATCGGAGGATAATATCAAATCGTGTGTAGAAATGTAATGTGGTCAAATGTTTGGGATTGCATCCAAAATATGCCCAAGCGTAAAAAAAACAGCGAAGACAATTTCCACAAGCGGAAAACAAAAAAGGCATTGAAATAATAAGTAGAATGGGCATACATTATATACCATAGCACCAGGATAATGCATTCAATTGCCCAAATTATAGAAATAATTTTACAAAGTAATACAGATATTCGACTAAAGGAATTATGCTACGACGTAACACAAAAATTCAACATTTTATTTGTGCGTGGGAGATCTGAAAGACGCAGTGAAGGACTCTCTTATTGCAGTTCGTAACCTAGCAAGAAACGTGATCATATAAAGTGCATGCTAGTTATTACGCCCCTCTTAGCCTTACGAGAATGACGTAACACGGGCTTTACTTATAGAGACTCTTCACATAATAACTTCGTATTACTTTTCTGTGCATTAACTATGGCCATATGACAACGACATTGCTGGAGAGAAAATGCAATCGGCCCACACATTACTTGGAACTCAAATTAATCCCACGGCCACGGTTTGAACAGAACTATGCAATACTTTTTCATTCGGAGGCTCTATGCTTGTTCGTACGTCAACAAATATAAATACATTGTTAAACTTTATAATTTATTGAAGATATATTATCCCTTCAATTCAAACTGAAGTTTTCAAAATTTCTGTTAATTACAGTACTTTTACCGGCTAACTAATTTGTCTTGTTCTCGGGATATTTAATTGCATATAGTTGAAGACATTCAAAACAATTTGTCCTTCTCGCTTCTATACACTTGTATGCTTCCTTAACAAAACCAACATAACCCATTTCTAGAAACATATGGGCCTACTTCATATCACTGCGATAATGCAGAAAAGCTGTAACTGTTATGACAGCCTCTTAGAGTTTACTAGACTGAGTGCCTGAGGAGATACAGCATTGGGGCATTTACGCCAATCAAATAGGGAGATGAAAATAAAAAAACGAGCGTATTATTATTATTATTATTATTATTATTATTATTATCCCATCTCTTCACCACTTTATGGGGTATGTACTTCTATGTACCCGAGACAGACCTTGTCCCTAAGGTACATAGGGCAGCAGCTATTTCCGGGATACATTTTGTTTTTAATATGTATTACATGTATTATATTATTTTATTTGACGACAGCGTCTTTCGAATGATGTATGAAGTTCCCAAAATTGCAGTTTTCTGAAGTTCCCTGGTGTCGTTTTCGCCCGGGATGTTGGCCAAATATTTCCTGAGCGACCTGGAGACAGTTCCTGTTGCCCCTATAACTACTGGAATTATTTTTGCTTGAACCTTCCACATTCTCTGTATTTCTATGGTCCTTGTATTTCAAGATCTTCTCTACTTCCTTCTTAATCACATTTCTGTCAGTCGGTATTGCTATGTCAATTAAGAGTATTATTATTATTATTATTTACTGTTTGGGGGGATTGCATTACATCTGATCGGAGCTGCTGTACTCCGGTGTATGATAAAGCACCACTAAGACAGACATTTCTTCATTCGTTTTTTAAAATGTTACTCGGGTTAACACGGCTAACAAAGTTAACATGAACGCTTCGCTCCTGAAATACACGATCTATGAGTCATTAGTATATATTAGTTTTTCTAGGCTTGCTGTTTGCTGCTTATTTGTACTCTTCGCCGAATATTATTCTCTTCTTCGAGGTGCTTAAGTCCTTACAGCTGCTAGAAGCCTCGGACTGCTGAACACTTTCCAACGTTTTTCAAATCCTCCGTCAGACGTTTAGTAGAGGTTCTGCCTGTTCAACGCCTCAACAAAACAGCGGACATGCAAAAATTCCTGAAGTTGGATTCGAAATCACGATCTCCGTGTTTGGACTGTGATGATCCACGCCTTGACAACACGGCCACTGTGATTGGCACCAAGTGGCATAGAGCAATAAAATCAATGAGGATGAGTGGATCATGTAGTACGCATCTGGAGATGGGAAATGCACACAAAATCATGATCCAAAAACCAAACGTAGGAGAATATTCTGAAGACCTAGGCGTACAGAATATGAATTGGATTCCACTGGATTATGATAGGGTCCAGTGCTACACTCACATGAAACTTCAGCATCCATACGACCCCAAATTCATTGACTAGCCGAGTAATTATTTTCTCAACACAGACTGTGACAGAACGTAACGACCAACCCGTTAGCACACTTTATTCGTATTCGGAAAATCCTAGGTTCGAATGTCGGCCCAGTGACCTATTATTCCAACTAAT